>NW_006400188.1:596090-608562 GCF_000299155.1 Elephantulus edwardii | reverse complement strand
AAAAAAAAAAACGAAAAAAACCCTGCCTTTAAGTGTTGTACTTTTTAAAAGAATTATGTAGGATCAAATTTATAACCGCAACTTGAAAGAACAGATGAAAAATTGAAGGGTCAGGAAATTCATGCTAATGGTAGAAGAATAATTCTTAATAGGAGAGCAAAAAGAATTGTATGACTTGAAGAATGCAATCAGTCTTAATTTTATGTGTAGAAATTGTTGGATTGGTATATGATTTCCAGTGTACATCTCCAACAACATAAAAAGAAAATTGTTTTTAGACTAGTGGACCCAGGAAAGGATGCAATCTAGTTAACATGGTCTAGAAGAAGAAGCCCTCGTTATTCCTCTAGTCCACATTGCCCAGAAGACAGCAAAACTTGGGGACCTTTGGCTTCCAAAGGCAACAAAGCTATAGCATGTGCGGACATAAGACAGCCTGAAGTTCCCACAAATGTGGGCTTGAGAACTTGCCTTTGACCCCAAGAATATATTGAAGAAATGGTAGATGAACCTATCTGTCAAATGAGAGTAATTATGGCAATTGAATCCACTTCATGAGCCAACACCCACTTATTGGTGGATAAATGGCCACTGGAAACCCTTACAAGGAACAACCCCATAGGTCAAATGGCTCAGATGGAAATAATCCCATGATCAACTAGAAATGTTTGCCCCGGGCTCAGGGTGGAGAAGTGGTGGCCTGTGTCTTGATCTGAAAGATTGTTGAGACTTTCCTTCACCGATTCTCACCTCATTTTGTTGAAAGCTAAGCTCCAAGGAGAACCAAAGGAGATATAAGACTCAGACCCTGACTCCCTGGTCCTTCCAACCCTGACAGCTTCCTTGTCCCTCCGTTCTCCACAGGCTCTGAGGCCAAGTCATGTGTGAAGTCCTTTGACTCTGGAGCTGCAGCCTCAGCCACCACCAACAGCAGTGGTTCCTGCCCTGGACCCTGGAGAGCCGAGGCCTCGGGCTTTTTCTCCACCATGGAGGATGAGCAGGCAGGTGTCTAACTTCTGAGATGGGCAAGAGTTGATGATCACAGTGGCAGCAAATGCTGTTTGTTTAGTACTTGAATTTTGACTGGTGCTTTATGTACTTTTTACTTAACTAACCCTTATAAGTGCTTGGGAAAGTCATTGTTATCTTTCTTTAGCAGATAAGAAAACTGCAGTACTTTCTGGAATAAGTAGGAAAATGGGAGTGGGATGGATGGATGGATGGATGGATGGACGGACGGACAAGGGAGATGGATGGATGGATGGATGGATGGATGGATGGATGGATGGACGGACGGACAAGGGAGATGGATGGATGGATGGATGGATGGATGGATGGATGGATGGATAAGTGAGTGGGTGAATATATGAGTAGATTGATGTGTGACAGATTGTTGGAGAGTTGAATGAACGAGTGGATGGATGCATGGATGGGTGGATAAGTGAGTGAGTGAATATATGAGTAGATTGATGTGTGACAGATTGTTGGAGAGTTGAATGAAAGAGTGGATGGATGGATGGATGGATGGATGGATGGATGGATGGATGGATGGAAAACTAAATGAATGGACGAGTGGATAAAAGATGGGTGGATAGGTGGTTGGGTAAATGAGTGGGCGGTTGGATGGATGACTGGATGGCATGGATGGGTGGATGGATTAATGGATGAAGAACAGATGAATGAGCGTATATATGGATTTAAGGATAGAAGTATAAGTAGATAAATGGGTCCATGATGGGTGGGTGGGTGGGTGGATGGATGGATGAGTGGATAGAGAGAAGAGTGGGTAGATGCTTAGATGGATGGATGGATGGATGGATGGATGGATGGATGGATGGATGGATAGATCAATGGTAGAGAATAGGTGAGTGGATGAAAAGAGAAGAAAACAGAAAAAGAGAGAACTAAATAAGGACAGGGAAGAAGAAAGAGTAAGAAAACTAAGTGCAGCCTAGAAAAATAGGCTGACTGACCCAAACTCCCAGTGTCAGAGCCAGTGTCCAAGCCCAGTCTGGTTCTGTAGCCCTCCGCCTTTACCTTTCGGCTCTAGCAATGCTATCTCCAAGCACTTGACTCAGAACACTTGTAAGAGCCCAGGCCCCAGGCGCCTGCCTCAAAAAGAGGACCCAGAACATCTGAGGCTCTCAAATAGAGCTGAGACATAGTTAAAAGCCAGATCCTCTGAAGTGTGGCTAATGCTGGAGCTGAGATCTCAGCCAAAACCCTTATGATGATTTTTAGTCTGCTTCAGAGAAAATCTTGGTGGGCTGAGATTGAGGCCTCCTCCAGCGAGGAGTGTCATTCTGAGGGAAAGGACTGAGGAGGGGTTCTTATGAATACAGCTCAGCTGTAGCTTCCTCTGAGACATGGACAAGAAGGCCAAGTGTTGAGACTGGGTGCCCAATAAGCAGACTCTGAGGTGGAGGGTTCAGGGGAAAGAAGCAGGAGTGGGCAGAGGGAGAAGCTGACCTCCAACACAGTCCTAACAGTGTCCTTGGTCAACAATAATGGCATTCTGGAGCTATAGAAGACCCCACACCAGGGTGGTCCCAAAGTCTTTGTAACCTCACTCATCAGCCACCCAGGAAGGGGCTGACAACTGATTACCATCCACTGACCACCTCCCAGCAATTGGAATAGCATGTATATCATTTCTTCCTAAGGAAGAAAGGTTCTTTATGGCTAAACCAGAAAGGACATCTGGTGTGTCTCATACACATCAAGAGACATCTTCATCAAAATATCTAAGGACAAGTTCATGAGTGATATATTTGCCCAATGACTATAAAATCATAAGGAAGCCCACTGGCATAGTGTGTTGTACATCAGGCTATTAACCAAAAGATTGGTGATTCAAATCCACTATGCACTCCTTAGAAGAAGTTTGGGCAGTCTCCTCCAGTAAAGACTTATTGCCTGATCCCAATATAGATTCCCATTCCATTCTTCAACAAGATGGAAAAGGCAATTTCCAATTTTACCTGGAATGGAGAGACCCTGAATAAGCAAAGCACTATTGAAAGAGAGAGGTAGGAGGCATCACTCTCTCCGATTGCAAATCTTACTACATGGCTGTGGTGGTCAAGACAGCATGGTTCTGGTACAGAGGCAGACACATAGATCAATGGGATAGAATATAGAATCCAGAAGTCAGCTCATCTACCTAGGGTCAACTGATTTTTTATAAGGAGACAAAAGCGGTTAAGTGAGGAAATGACAATATCTTTAAATGGTGTTGGAAAAATTGGAAAACCATCTGCAGAAAACTTAAGTAAGATCCATACCTCACACCATACACAAAAACCAACTCAAGGTGGATCAGAGAACTAGAAGTCAAGCCAAAGAATATAAAATTCATCAAAGAAAAGCTAGGAAGAACTCCAAAAGCCCTAAACAACAACATGAACAGTCTTTCAAGCATAATGAAAAACCTATAACCAGGAAAGACCAAAATAGATGGATGGGGCCTTCCAAGAATCAAATCCCTATGCACATAAAAAAACTTCTCCAGCAGGGTAAAAAGGAAAGTGACAGATTGGGAAAACATATTTGATAAAGACATATCTGATAATATCTAAAATTTATAAAATACTCTAGCACCTCAATAAGAAAAAGATAAACAACCAAATAAAAAAATGGGCACAGGATATGAATAGACACTACACCAAACAAGACATTCAGATGGCAAACAAACCCATGAGGAAAGTTTCAATATCCCTAGCTATCAGAGAAATGCAAATCAAAACAACTATGAGATCTCATCTCACCCCAGCCACAATAACAAAGTTCAACAGGGCAGCAAACAGCAAATGCTGGTTAGATTATGGAGAGATTGGAACCCATATGCACTGCTGGTGGGAATATAAAACGGTACAGCCACTATGGAAGGAGGTTTGGTGATTTCTCTAAAAGTTGGAAATATAAATACTATTTGACCCAGCAATTCCACTACTAGGAATATACCCTAAAGAAACCAGAGCCACGACTCAAACAGATGTTGGCACAACCATGTTTACTGCTGGATTAGTCACAATGCAAAGAGATGGAAGCAACCCAAATGTCCATCAACGAATGAATGGATATAAAAACTATAGTACATTCATACAATGGAATATTACACAACATTGAAAACCAATGAACTCATAAAACATTACTCAACATGGAGGACATGGAGGACATTATATTGAGTGAAATATCTCAGTCACAAAAGGACAAATAGGCAAGCTCTGGTGGCCTAGTGGTAAGAAGCTGCACTGCAATCCCAGAGGTATGAGGTTCGAATCCAACAGCTCTACTGGAGAAGGAGGGGCAATCTCCTCCTGTAGCAGTCAAATCTGATTTGACGGTACACACACACACACACACACACACACACACACACACACACACACATATAATAATAACAAAGGACAAATGGTGCCTAACACCGCTGTTATAAAATAGAACAGATATGGGGTGTTGGAGAGAGAATGAGGAAAGAGTGAATAACTAATGAACACCACATTAGAACAGATAAGGGGAAGATATAATTAGACATTATAGGAGTGACAACAATCTGGAACAAGGGGTGCATTGTGGGGAGGGCTGAGCAGAGAGCAGAGGGGGAAAGAAAATATGCAACAATGAAAATATAAAAAATATTTACTGCCTTGAAAACCCAGTGGGGAGTCAATATGAGTCAGAATTGGCTCAGTGGCCATGAGTTTGTAAAGTCACACTTGGAAAAAGCAGATTCCAAACTAACTACAACCTACATGTTCACCCCCTCTGCATTCTTAAAAAAAAAAAAAGTCATTTTTAAACTTTTTAACTAAGGATGATTGGCGTTATCCTTAGCCCTGATAACACTAAGCTGCTTTGTTTTCTATGCATTTTCTCTCACGTATTTCACACAAGTGGGACCATGCATTTGTCTTTTTGTGTCTATCTTATCACATTCGACATGATGTTTCCAAGGCTTGCCCGTCAGAACTTTATTTGTCCTGACAGCCAGTTTTTATTCCACTTTGAAGACAGCCCATATTTTGTTTATTCATTCATCTGTTCATGAACCCTGAGGTTATTTCTACTTTCTGGCTACCGTGGGTAACGCTGCAGCGAATGCCGGGAACTACCAGGTTATACAGTAATTCCAGGAACCTGGTATTGTAATCAGTTTTCAGTCACCTGCTAACTCAAAGGTTGGTGGTTCAAACCCACTCACCAGCACTGTGGAAGAAGGACCTGGCCAACTGTTTCCATAAAGGTGACAGCCAGAAAGGGACACTTCTATTCTAACATGAGGGGACAACAGAACTTGAGGACTGGTTTGATGGCAGGTGACAATAACATTGTAGTTCTGTGTTTAATTTTTTGAGGAGCCTATGTGTTCTTTTTCAGAAGAGGACACTGAGGTCTGAGCAAAGACACAATTGGCCCAGACACTATGAAGGTTCTGAGAGCAACAGATAGAACCAGGACACAGGTTTCGTTCTGAACCTTGTCAGGGTCTCTTCAAACAGAAGCCATGGCTTAGGCTGTTAAGTAGACAAGACAGTGATGGAGGAACTGGGGACTCTAAGAAAGCTGGTAGCCCTGGTGAAGGGGGTGAAACTCTATCCGCCAAAACTATCCCCTCCCCATATTCCTGCTTATTCAATAAGCTTTCTGTCTGTGTGGATTATGAGAGAAGATTCATGTCTTCAATCCTCCCTGTGTCTAGGAGGTTCACAGCACAGGGACTCTGGGCCCACGCATACACACCACTCTCACCCTTTCTTGATGGGAATGTATCCCTCTTTTTCAATCTCTTTTCTATTTCAAAATTGACAGGGTTAGGTTATCCTGATGGCACAGGGTAGGGCAAGTTTCCTATCTGTAGTTCATAGTGTTGTTTCTGTGAGTAATAGCCAACTTTGTTGGGCCAATGACAGAATAAGGATGTTATATATTGAATTCTTTACCCTCCAAAACATGTGTCAACTTGACAGGGTCATGACTTTCAGTATTCTGTAAGTTTTCACCATTTTGTGGTCTGATGTAATCATCCTATGTGTTGTAAAGCCTCACTTCAATAATGTCAACAAGGCTGGATTAGATGGCCATTATAGGAATAAAACAGGGTGAAATCTATAGGATTACATTGTGTTTTTATGACAAGATGTGTGTCAGGGTTGTAACCTTTCTCTGTACCTATCCAATCTGTTGTATTCTTTCTCCATACTTATCTGATACCTATCCCATCTGAATTTAAAACTTAAGAATCGATGTGAGTCATTCAACATCGATGATCAAAGATCAGATGAGTTGTGGGATGACAAAAAGTATATCATCCATGAAGAGAGCAAAAGATCATTAGAAAGACAGAGGAGGAAAAAAAAGAACAAAATGGATGTCATAAGAGACAAATTGCACTGGAGCATCAAGAAACCAAAATAAAGTGAAGAGATGCTGAAATAAAAGAGCAGAACACAGGATGTCAAAGGGCAACTTGAGAGGACAAAGCAAAATATTATAATGGAATGTGTGAAGAATTAGAGCTTGAGAACACTGAGGAAGAATCCATTCGGCACTTCTTAAACTGAAAAACAAATTCAAGCCTTGATTTGCAATACTCAGAGATGCTATGGGCAAAATTTTGAATGATCCAGAAGCATCAAAAGAAAATAGAGGTCAAAATAATTAAAACATAGAAAGGAAAAAAAAAGAAAGAAAATAGAGGGAAGACACAGAATCACTGTACCAAAAAGAACTGTCCAATACTAAAATATTTCAGAAAGTATCACATGATCAAAGACCATGGCCTGTATCAGGCGCACCTTAGTCTCCAGAGAGACACCGTTGCTCCTGAGTACTTTAGAGAGGTCCCTAACAGCAGACTTTCCCATCGTGATATGCTTTTTGATTTCCTGATTGCTGGTGCAATCGCTTGTTATGCATCAGAGAGTTGGACAATGACTAGGGAGGACAGAAGGAGAGTTGATGCCTTTGAGCTGTGGTGCTGGAGAAGAGTACTGAATGTACCATGGACTGCCAGGAAAACAAACAGATTCATCTTGGAGAGGATTAAACCAATCTACTCCTTGAAGGCAAGGATTCTGGGGCTTCGTCTGACATACTTTGGACATGTTGCCAGGAGGGACGGGTCCTTGGAGAGGGACATCATGCTTGGGAGGGTAGAGGGACAGCACAGGAGCGGAAGACCCTCTATGAGATGGATTGATTCGGTGACTGGGGTAATAGGGATAGGTGTGTCAGAGGCAGTGCGGTTGGCACAGGATAGAGCAGGGTTTAGGGTTGTTGTGCATAGGGTCGCTATGAGTCGCAAACGACTCAACGGCACATAACAACAACATCACATGATCAAAAGCCAGTAGTGATGAAGGAAGAAGTTCAAGCTGTGCTATAGGCATTGACAAAATATAAGGCCCCAGGGATTGATGAGAAACCAACTGACATGTTTCAAATGGTAGATGCAGCCTGGATGTGCTCATCAGTCTTTGCTAAGAAATTTGAAGGACAGAGATTCGTATTTGCTCCCATTCCCAAGAGAGGTGAGCCAACAGAATGTGGAAATTATCAAACAATATCACTAATATCACAAGCACGTGAAATACTCCTGAAGATCATTCAAATGGCTAGAACAGTACATAGACAGAGAATTGACAGAATGGACATGATGCTGGGAAGTGTGGAACGTCAGTGAAGAAGAAGAAGACCGTCAACCAGGTGGATTGATGTGGTGACTGCTGCAATGGGCTCTTGTGTGTCAGGAAGTGTGAGGATGGCACAGGATAGAACAAGGTTCAGATCTTTTTTTTTGTTCATAGAGTCGCTGAGTTGTATTCAACTCAACAACACCTAACAACAACCAGGGATTATCATTGCTGATGTCAGATGGATCCTGTTTGAAAGCAAAGAATATTAGGAAATTGTCTATTTGTGCTTAATTGATTATGCAAAGGCATTTGACTATGTAGATCATCACAAGTTATGGCTAACAAGAATGGGAATCTCAGAACATTTAACTGCGCTCATGCAAAACTTATACCTAGATCAAAAGGCTGTTGTGCGAACAGAACAAGGGAACACGACATGGTTTAACATTAAGAAAAGTATGTGTCATGATGGTATCATTTCTCCATATCTATTCAGTCTGTATGCTAACCAAATTATTTGAGAAGCTAGACTCTAGGGGTAAGAATCTGGCATCAACATTGGAGAGAGACTCATCAATAACCTGCATTATGCAGATGACACAACCTTGCTTGCTCAAAGTAAAGAGGACTTGAAGCACTTGCTGCAGAAGATCAAAGACTGTATGTAGCACTCAATATAGATTGCATCTCAATGTGAAGAAAACAAAAATTCTCACCACTGAACCCATAGACAACATCATAATGGAGAAAAAAATTGAAACTGTCAATGATTTCATCTTACTTGAGTCCATAATCAACAAGGAGACGCATTGCACTGGGAAAGTCTGCAGCCAGAGACTGCTTCAAATTATTAAAGAGCACTGATGTCAGTTTGTGGATTAAGGTGCACCTGATGTAAGCCATGACTTTTCAGTAACTTACTATACATCTAAGAGTTGAACAATGAATAAGAATGACAGAATAATTCCTGCCTTTGAGTTGTGGTTTTGGAGAAGAGTGCTAAATATCCCAGGGGCTGCCAAAAGAATGAACAGGTATGTCTTGGAGAAGGTTATAAACAGAGTATTATTTGAAGGCAAAGATTATAAAACTTCATCTCTTGTACTTCATCTCTCATAGCTTAGAGGGGCTATTCCTTGGAGAGGGATATCATGCTTAGAAAGATGGAGGGTTGACCATGACAAGGAA
Source organism: Elephantulus edwardii (assembly GCF_000299155.1). Lineage (NCBI taxonomy): Eukaryota > Metazoa > Chordata > Mammalia > Macroscelidea > Macroscelididae > Elephantulus > Elephantulus edwardii. Next base: position 599,737 of record NW_006400188.1, on the reverse strand, counting down.
AAGTTAAATAATCCAATAGCAAAACAGGCACAGGGTATGAATAGCTACTTCACTAAAGAAGACATTCAGATGGCAAACAAACACATGACGAAATGTTCATAATCCCTAGCTATCATAGAGATGCAAATCAGAACAACTATGACATATTATCTCACCCCAGTCACAATAACAAAATTCAACAAAGCAGTAAACAATAAATGCTCGCGATGTTGTAGAAAGATTGGAACTCTTATTCACTGCTAGTGGGAGTGTAAAATGGTGCAATCACTATGGAAGGTGGTTTAGTACTTAATAAAAAGTTTGAAATAGAAATATTCTTTGACCCAGAAATTCCACTACTGGGAATATACCCTACAGAAACCATAACCATCATCCATACAGATATATGCACACCCATGTTTATTGGTGCATTATTTACAATAGCAAAGAGATGGAAGCAACCCAAGTGTCCATCAACAAATGAATGGTTAGGAAAAACTATAGTATGTTCACACAATAGAATACTACACAGCACTGAAAAATGATAAGCTTGTAAAACATTACGCAGTATGGAGGACTCTGGAGCACATCATGCTGAGTGAAATATTTCAGTCACAAAAGGACAAATCCTGCATAGCACCGTTGTAATAAAGCAAGTCTGACATGGGGGTTGGGAAGAAAACAGGATAAGAGTAGATAATGACCATTGCATTGGAACAGATGAAAGAAAGAACCATCTAAAATTAATATGTGATTAGGCATTAAACATACAACAACAGCACAGAATAAGAGATATAGCATTGCAAGGAGGACTAGGGATAGGGGAGGTAGGTAATTGTGTAACAGTGAATGAATTTTTATTTTTTTTTACTAGTGGAGGAGGAGGAAGGGAGGGCAAGGGAGTAAACTGTACAACAATGAATGAAAATCTAACTTCTTTGTAAATGTTTGTTAACATTGCAATTAAAATAAAATTGTATTTTTTAAAAAAGAAAGAGGTTCAGTGAAAGAGAAGACCTTTCGATAAGATGATTTGACACAGAGATTGCAGCAAAATGGGTGGTATATCAGAGACTGTGAGGATATCACAGGACAGAACAGGGTTCAGATCTGTCGTTGATTGAGTCACTGTTGGTCATATTCAAGTTGATGGAACCTAACAACAACAACATCTGTATATTGAGCAAATAATTTGGGAAGTTGCACTATGTGTACAAGAATGGGTATCAGGGTTGGAGGGAGATCAGAAACTAACCAACAGTGTGCAGATAACATAAGCTCACTTGCAGAAATCAAAGACTTGAAGCACAGCTGCGGAAAATCTAGGACTTTAATGTGAACTGCATCTCAACGTCGAGAAAACAAAAATCCTCGCCAGTAGACCACTAGGCAACAGTGTGATAAATGGAGGAAAAGATTGAAGTTGTCATAAAAAGCAATTGAAGTTAGGGGAGCTCTGGTGGCCTAGTGGCAAGGAGCTGCAACTACAATCCCAGGGGCGCATGCTTCAAATCCACCAGATGCTCTGCCGGGGAAGGGGGGACAATCTCCTCCTGTACCTGTCAGATCTGATTTGACGGTACATGCACACAAAAATAATAATAAAAAAATTGAAGTTGTTAACTATTTCATTTAACTTGGACCCACAATCAATACCCATGGTAGCTGCAGTCAATAGATCAAAATATGTGTTGTATTGGGATGATTGCTGTCAAGGACCTCTCCAAAGTGTTCAAAAACAAGGATTTTTTTTAAGTTTAAAATGTAATCTCTTTAATTTAAAGACTAGGTGTGGCTGACCCAAGCCCTAGTATCCTCAGTTACTTCGTATGCATTTGAGAGCTGGACCATGAATAAGGATGACAGGAAAATAATTGATCAATGAGCTGTGGTGTTGGGAAAAGTGTATTTGAATATCTCATAGACTGACAAAAGGACAAAGAAATCTGTGTTGGAAGAAGTGAAACCATGGCACTCCTTTAAAACAGGATGGTGATCTTTCATCTCGCATACTTGGGGCGTGTGTCCCGGGAAAGGGGGAGGGTCGTTTGAAGAGAGAAGTACCCTCCAGGATGCAGATGGCCGTGGTGCTACCACGATGGGCTCACGTGTCACAACGACCACGAAGGTGAAGCAGGACCAGGCAGGGTCACCTGCTGTCACTTTGAGGCAGAGCCAACTGGACACCCCGGAACACCACCACCACTGCTGGGAATGTAGCGATCAGGTCCTTCCTTGGCTTCTCCGGCGGCCAGGCTGGCCCCGCACCCATCCTACACACCTCAGCGGGCAGGAGTGCTTGCCAGTTATTCCCAGGAACCTAAGCCCTTGAGCCCACAGCCATCTGAACATGCCATTCTCTTGGCCTAGAATGGGTCTCTCTGCACATCCTCCAGAAAGCCCCAGACACCCTCCGATCAGTGCTAGCTGAGCCTCTCACAGTTCCCCCGATCCACTGCCTGGAACTTGTTACCATAATCAGTTATAATTCATATATTTGATCATTGCTGTTGTTGTTATGTGCCATCGAGGCGACCATGACTCATGGAGACCCTATGCACATCAGCACTGAACCTGCCCCATCCTCAGCCAGTCTCACTGTACCTGACACACCTACCCTCAATACCCGACTTACTATATCAGTCCATTTTGTCCAGAATCTTCCTCTATGCCCAGCTGCTTGGCTTGAAGTTGATGGTTCAAGCCCACCCAGGGATTCTACGAAAGAAAGGCCTGGTTATCTGCTTCTATGACAATTGTAGCCAAGACCACCATCCCGTGGAGCTGTTTACTCCATAATATATAGGTCCGCATGAGTTAGAATTGACTTGACAATGAGTTTAATTTGGGTTTTGGATTAAAATGAGGATGAGGTGCTGGTGGTTCAAAGGTAGAATTCTCACCTTTCATGCCTGAGACCTGAGTTCAATACCCTGTCAGTGTACCTCCTGAACAGTCATTATCTGCCTGTGACTGTGATGTGGAACAGATTTCAGAAGAACTTCCAGGCTAAGACTAGCAAGAAAGACCTGGCAACTGATACCTGAAAATAAGCAGTGAAAGCCCTACAGGTTGTAAGAGTCCTATTCACAATGCATCCTGAGGGTGGCACAGGATGGGGCAGTGTTTTATTCTGTTGCACATGGAACTGCTGTCAGTAGAAGGTCAATTTGGCCACAAGAGTAATGTGAGAATGAGGGACTGTGTGATGTAGATCTAGAGTCGCCATCAGCATACTCGGAGGAAGGGCCCTGACTCCCGCCTAGAACTGAAATATATAACACAACCCCCATGTCTTCCTCTCTTCAAGAACAGACAGCTTTGGAGTAGCGTGTTGGTGAGGGATAGGGAGCCTAGCGTGGACTGCCAGGAGAAGGAGTGAGCCTGTCTCAGAAGTGCAGCCACAGTGCTCGTAGAAGGGAGGGGGCGAGGCTTCGTCTCACACACCTTGGACATGTTTCCAGGAGGCACCAGGTGCTGGAAAAGACATGCTGCTTCAGGAAATCTAGAGCCCATGAAAAAGAAGACACTCAGCAGCGCGCACACACGTACACACACAGAGGGAGGAGGGAGAGGGGGAGAGGAGAGTGTGCTCTGGTGGCCTGAAGGAATCTAGGAATCTGAACAGAGAAACATTATGTGTACAGTCAGGGCTCTGGCATTATATA
>NW_006400188.1:533693-595985 GCF_000299155.1 Elephantulus edwardii | reverse complement strand
GTGTTACAGAGTAGGACGGTGCTCAGTGAGGTGTCCCTCACTAAAGTCCTTACAGAAGTAGGTTGCCAGGCCTTTCTTCCACTGTGCCATTGGGTGGATTTGAACCACCAAGTTTTCAGTTGTTTTTGTTAGGTGCTATCTGGTTGACTCTAATCTTCAACATGGATTGAAGTTCAACATCAAGAAGACAAAGATTCTCACCACTGTGCCAATTGGCAGCGCCATGATAGATGGGGAGGAAGGAGATTGAAGTTGTTAACAATTAAAGCTTGCTCTGCTCCACAATCAACAGTCTTGGCACCAGCAGTCAGGAAATCAAAAGACAAACTGCACTGGGAAAAATCTGCTGTCAGGGACTTTTCCAGAGTACTGAAAAGCAATGATGCCAGTCTAGAGACTAAGGTGTGTCTAATCCAGGCCATGGTCTTCACAATTACTTGCTATGCATCAGAGGGCTGGACAATGACTAAGGATGACAGAAGAAGAATTGATGTCTTTGAGTTGTGGTGCTGGAGAAGAGTCTTGAACCTATCATGGATGCCAAGAAAACAAATAGGTCAGTCTGTCTTGGAGAGAGTGAACCCAAGTTTCTCCTTGGAGGCTAGGATTTTGAAGCTCTGTATCACATACTTTGGGCACATGGCCAGGAGGGACCGATCCTTGGAGAAGGACATCATGCTTGGAAGGGTGGAGGGACAGCACAGGAGAGGAAGACCCTGCATGAGACGGATTGATAAGAGTAACTGGAGCAATGGGGGTAGGTGTGTTGGAGTCAGTAAGACTGGCTTAGGACAGGGCAGGCTTCCGAGCTGTTGTACATAGGGTCAGTATGAGTTGAAGGTGACTTGAAGACACATCAACAAGTTGACCATGACTCATAATGACCCTATGAACAATGAACCTGAACCCTGTCCTATCCTCTGCCACTCATCATCTCTGATATACTTGAGCCCGTTGGTACAGTCACTGTGTCAATCCAGCTCATCAAAGCTCTTCCTCTCCTGTGCTAACCTTTCCAAGTGTAATATCCTTTCCTGTGCCTTTCCAAGCAAAAGATCCTTCTTCAAGGGCCTTCCTGGCAACATAGTCAAAGTTTGTGAGATGAATTTCTCTGTCCTTGTCCTTGCCTGGTACAAACTGTCCACACAACCCAGTCACCTTTCCCCCCTCTAATATACATCAAAAATAATGACTATGTATTTTTAAAAGTTTGTCCATGTACCATGTAAAACTGTACAGGATGAACTTTACAAGAGTGAGGAATTCGGAGACACTTCTCAGCTGGACCTGGCTGGGGTGGCCCATCTCCCCAGGCTTCCTGGGCACCGGAAGCTGGAGTCTGGATTTATAGCATCCTCTCTGGCCTGGAAAATCCCTCCCTTGTTCCTTGTCCCGTCCTTCCTCACCCAGGAGCTGGGGGAGAAGTCCTTGCTCCCAGCCAAGGGCCCCCGGCTCCTCCCACCCTCTGTGTACCTGCGGGTGACAAGCGAGGACGCCCTGTGCTGTAACTGCCTGGCTCCCCAGCTCTGGCCTGGTTCCCACTGCTGCCTGGCGTGAGGGAGGCCAGACACAGCAGCAAGCAGGAGGACCAGTCCAGGCCAAGAGGCTGTCCTGATGTGTTTATATTTACAGTAAGATGAGAACCAGAGATACCAGGAAAGCTTTTTGAGGTGGCAGAAGGACTGAGAGGCAGCAGGCAGTGGTCCAGGCACCAGGATGGGAAGGAGGGGGTAGGAGAAAGGAGATCAGGAGTAGACAGCTGTGCAAGCCACAGAAAGGCTGGATTGAGCTGGACAGCCCAGTGTGGAGGGATGGGTGTTTCGACCAAGATTGGGGCAAGGATGGGAGGGCTGAAGGTGAGGTCGAGCAAAACAAAGAGATCCCATGTGGAGACTGAGTTAGCCCAGTGTTTGAAGAACGAAAGGTGGACGAGGGGGTGCAGCCAGGGAAGTAAGAGCGAAACAAGCCTAATGAGAGAAAAGCAAGCAGAGATCTTTGTTCCCCAAGTTCACATCTGCACTATGCACTGTAGCTAAAAGGAACCCAAGAGTCCACAGATGACAGATGAACACAATAAGATCCATGTGCACAATGGAATATTACACAGCCAGGAACAGAAATAAAGTCCTGGCGGGTCAAGAAAATACGCTGAGCAAATTAAGTTCATCCCAAAAGGACATCTTACTTGGGTCCACAATCAACCCACTTGGTACCAGTAGTCAGGAGATCAAGAGGTATATTGCACTGGGCAAGTCTGTAGTCTTCTGAGATATCTCGAAATTACTGAAGAACAATGATGTCAGTTTGAAGACTAAGGTGTGCCTGATCTGGACCATGGTCTTTTCAATCACTTGCTATGCATCTGAGAGCTGCGTGATTAATAAGAATGACAGAAGAAAAATTGATGTCTTTGAGTTGTAAAGTTGGAGAAGAGTGCTAAGTATCTCAAAAAGTATCTGTCAAAAGAACGAAGAGAGACGTCTTGGAGAAGGTGCCACCAGAGTGCCCCTTGGAGGCAAGGGTGGAGAAGCTTTGTCTCACATACTTTAGGCATTTTGCTAGGAGGGGCTATTCCTTGGAAAAGGACTTCATCCTTGGAAAGGTAGAGGGACAGGGAAGGAGAGGAAGACCCTCAAACAGGTGTACTGGCAGAATGACTGCAGCAATGGGCTTGAGTGTGTCAGAGATAGTGAAGATGGCACAGGATAGGACAGGGTTCAGGTCTGATGTTCATAGGGTCGCTATGAGTCATACTCAACCTGATGGCACCTAATAATAATATGATAATAGAAATGCTGGGAAGAAAGGCCTGCTGATTGATTCCCCAAAATCAGCCACTGAAAACCCTATAGAGTGTGATACTGCTCTGACATGCATAGGAGGGTTCACTGTGAATCAGAACCAATTTAGTGGCAACTGGGGCATATAAGTTGTCAGGTGCCATCAACTCACCTACGATTTACAGCCACTTCATATTACTCAAGCCTACACCAACCTCACAATCTCTGTTGTGTGTAAGCCCATTGCTGCCGTCACGGTATCGATCTGTTTCACTGAGGACCTTCCTCTCCTTCGCTGACCCTCTCCTTTTCCAAGCATGATGTCATCCTTGGGGAACAGACCCTCCTGACAGCATGCCCAGATTATGTGAGAAGTTTCATCATTCTTACCCCTAAGAAGCACCCTGCCTGAACTTCGTCCAAGATAGATCTGTTGGTTCTTTTAGCAGTTCATGGCATATTCAATTAACACCCTTGGTACCAGGAGTCAGGAAATGAGGAGATGCATTGCACTGGGAAAATCTGCAGTTAGGGACCTCTCCAAATTATTGAGGAGTAATGATGTCAATTTGAGGACTAAGGTGCATCTGATTTAGGCCATAGTCTTTGCAATTACTTGCTATGCATCTGAGAGCTGGACAATGAACAGGGATGACAGAAAAAGAATTGATGCCTTTGAGCTGTGGTGTTGGAGAACAGCATTTGAACAGCCATCCCACAGATGGCCAAAAGAACAAACAGATATGTCCTGGAGAGGGTGCAGCCAGACTGCTCTTTGGAGGCAAAAATGATGAGGCTTCACCTCACATACTTTGGACATGTTGCTACAAGGGGCTATTCCTTGGAAAGAGACATGATGCTGGGAAAGGTGGAGGGTCGGCAAAGTAGAGGAAGACGCTCAACCAAGTAAGTAGATTGACACGGTGACTGCTGCAATGGGCTTCTGTGTGTCAGGAAGTGTGAGGATGGCGCAGCATAGATCAGAGTTCAGATCTTTTGTCCATAGAGTGGCTGTTTGTCGTACACGACTCAATGGCACCTAACAACAACAACAACAACACAATTCAGAGACGTCGCTTCCACAGTTTTAGTGGATGGGAGGAGAGAAGAGGAGCTATTATTTAATAGGTAAAGACACTGCTTGGAAAGCGGCCTGCACATCTGTTACCAGTGATGGAGTCATTTGGAAATGGGGGGTAGTGGTGGACCAGGACATGATGGATGTCACCGTGTCACTGAACATCAGAGACACCACCCCCTGCAGTTAAGTTGGTTCCGACTCAGAACTGATCTACCACCAGGTTTCCAAGGCTGTTTCACCTATGGAGCCCCCTTCTCATGGGTTTGAACCTCCAGAGACATGCAGCCTTTGGGTTAGCCGTGCAACACCACCAGAGCTCCTTGCCTGGACTTGTCTAAATGGTTGGACGGGCAAATCTTCTGTCTGTAGTTCAAGGCCATTTGTTGAGTAGATTCCAACTCACAGTTGCCCAGTCAGGGTAGACCGCTGCTCCTCGCAGCCATCCAGAGCTGAGTTTTCAGAAGTGAAGAGTTAACACAATAAGGAAGGAAGGAAGACAGGAGGGAGGGAGGGAGGGAGGAAGGGAGGGAGGCCTTTCTTCCTAGTGCCTCTGAGTGGACTAAAACCTTTAACCTTTCACTGAGTAGCGGTGTATACATTGGTCATTTGCACCACTCAGGATCTTCTTAGATAGTTTTACCATTTAAAAAAAGAAAGAAGGGAGTGGTTCCAGAAGCCCAAAACCGCAGAGAGCTCAAGAAGGGTGAAGATAGAGACCAGAAGCAGAGGAGACCTCTTGCCACACCCCAAGGCAGGGAAGGACCCTGCGCCTCCCAGCCGAGACCCTCAGTGGAGCCGAGGCCTGGCAGTTGCCAAGATTGGAGGGCAGTCTCCAAGACTGGAGGCTTCTTCCATGATGTCCCAGCCCTAATGCAAGCATCCCTCCTTCCCCCATAACCTGGCAGCCTGGCCAGACCTGGTGTGATGGCCCACACCTCCCAAAGCCTATGCTGTAAATCCTAAAGCCCTTCTTTTTTTTGTTTAATTTTTTTTTCTTTCGTTATTTTTGTCTGTACTGTCAAATCGGATCTGACTGGTACAGGAGGAGATTGTCCCTGCTTCTCCAGCACAGCATCTGGTGGATTTGAACCATGCACCTCTGAGATTGCAGTGCAGCTTCCTGCCACTAGGCCCCCAGAGCTCCCTAAAGCCCTGCATTTTTGCATGGCATCCCATCAAGGGAACAGAGTTCTCTGTGTTTTTGTTAGTGAGAGTGTGTTTTTCGTACCTTTGAGATAACAAAAGAGCAGCTTAGGGACAGAGTGTGATGGAGCAGGGTGAAGGTCGCTGAGGTGACCACAGACCTTCCACACTGGCTTCCTTCTCCATCTGTACCGAAGGGCCCTCCACACCTTGTCATAGACTGTTAGCTGTCTTAATTCTTTACTGCTGCTGTGACAGAAACACAAGTGAATGCATCTAACAGAAGTTGGATCTCTCGTGGGTTAAGAAGCTGCAAGTCCAGCATCAGGGCACTGGCTTTCTGGAGTCTGTCTGTCTGTGTTGATTCTGGAGGAAGGTGTTGCCTTCAAGCACTGCAGGCCCAGCGTTCCCAGGAGATGCCCTTGGGTCCTGGCCCTCCCCTACTCGGAGGAGCTTCCCAGCCCAGGCCATTGGTCCACAGGGCGCACTCCACTCCGGGATCTTCTCTCTGGTGATGCTTTGTCTCTTGTGAGATGTAAGGTGTCACAGGCCACATTCTAGGGGAGTGCCGCTTACAATCCACCCTTGATACTTTTACAACCATTTGGCCTTTCAGATCGTGGGGGTTGATTACACTGCTTCCACACTGCATCACCACATCCCTGTATTTGGGGAGGACCCAGTTCAACCCATGACAATATCTTATTTCTCTTTTTCAACAAATCTTGTGTGCATTTCGATTCGTGAAGATACTGCATCACAAAGCATATGACTCCATTTATAGAAAACGCCCAGAATCCATGGAAATAAAGAAGAGTGGTGATAACCTATGTCTGGGAAGGGGCCCTGCTGCATAGTGCTTTGTGTGTTGGGCTGCTAACCTAAAGGTCAGTGGTTTGAGTCCACCTGCAGCTGCCTGGAAGAAGTATGAAACTGTCTCTTCCTGTTAAGCCATCACAAGTCAGGAAACACTTGACAATAATGAGATACGTTTGTAGACATTTTCTTAAATTTTGTGCCCACGATTAGTGACTTAATTTCTTCAATCTAGTGACACAGGCTGGAGTCTAGGAGACCATGGGGGAGGCTGGAGCAGCCCAGGGAAAAGGCCAGGTGGCTGACGGATGAAATGTTGCCGTTTACACCCAGGATAACTGTCTCAGCGTCGTAGGACTGCTGTAACACAAATTCCACAAAACCGCCACCAAGTGAATTCCCACTCATAGAGACCAGCCCCCACCAGACTTCCCAGGTTGTAAATTTTTACAGGAGGAAACTGCCTATCTTCCTCCCTCATACAGACTGTTGTTGTTGTGTACCGTCAAGCGGGAACTGACTCGTAGCTACCCTCCAGTGGGTTTTCAGAGGCTCTAAATCATATGGGAAGAGAATTTCATCTTTCTCCCTGAGAGCAGCTGGGGGATTCAAACCATGTGCCTTTGGGATGGCAGCACAAGTCCTTACCATTAGTGGAGTCAAACTACTGGACTTTCAGTTTCCAGTCTTACACACTACGCCACTGTTGTTATGTGCTGTCAAGTTGTCTACAACTCATAGCAATCCTATGCAAAATAGCTCTGACCCCTGCCCTCTCCTGAGCCAGTCTCACTGTCTCCAATGCACCTGACCCCATTGGGACTGTCACTGTGTTGATTTGGCTCATCCAGGGCCTTCCTCTCCTGCACTGTCCCTCCACCCTTCCAAGCATGATGTCCTTCTCCAAGGACTGGTCCCTCCTGGGGACATGCCCAAAGCACGTGAGCCTCAAAATCCTTGCCTTCAAAAAGCAAACTGGTTTCATTCTCGCCAATACTTCCCCACTGGGGCTCCTTCAAATAACCACAAAAGGGTGGCTTGAAAGAACAGAAATTGATTTTTCTTGTAGATCGGAAAGCCAGACGTCTGAATTCAGGGCCTGTGTCCAGGAGAAGGTCTGTCCTTGTTGAGTTCAGCTTCCAGTAGCTGGGGCGGCCCTGGGCATTGCTGGCTGTGTCCGCACTCCTGCCTCCATCACCTCTCCCCTCATGTGTCTCTGTCCATTCTGCTCTTCTTACAACTCACAAGGATTTAGGGTTAGAACACACCTCTTCAAGTGTGACTTCATTAACAAAACAGAGTGAAGTCCCTATTTCCAAGCAGGGTCGTGTTTACCCAAACAGAATGTGTTATGCAAACCGCACTAAACCCACCCACTGCTGTCAAGCTGACTCAGACACATAGTGACCCTGGAGGACAGCGTAGCACTGACCCACAGGGAATCAAAGGCCAACATCGTTATGGAAGCTGACGGCCTCAACCTTCGCCTTCTGGTACCAGTCAAGCACTTGACCGTGGCACCACCAGGGCCCCTATTTGAAGGCGTCATTAGGAACTGAGCACAGATTCCGGGCAAGGGCATCAGTCCCTCGCAGTCACCTCCTCACCTGCATCTTCACAACTGGCATTTGCAAATGAGTCTTCCCAGAGCCTTAAAGCCACTAGTTCTAGTGGAATCAGAATCCTGACACTGACACTTTGGGGGGAGAAATCTTAAAGGGACCAGGCTGGATGGGGCACTAGAAGCTCCACCCCACTCTCCAGGAGCAGGGCGCTGAGCCCAGGCTGGACAGAGGGGTGGACAGGGTCTGGTGTTGGGGAGTGGGGGGCCTTGTGGTCAGAAGGCTGCAGGCTCTGCCACTCTCACCAGCACCTCTTTCTCACACCTGCCCACAGGAAGAAGATGGCATTCTGGGACAGCTGGACGAGAGCTCTGAGGACCTCAGCCTGGACCTGGGGGCTCTTCAAGGCAGCGAGTACCTCCAGGACCTGGGCCTGGGGGCCCATTCCCACGGCCAATCTGCAAGAACCAGAGACAGTGCCCCCTCCAGCAAAGCTGGGGGAGAGTCACCCTTCTGCGCCTTGGCGAGGGCACTGGATCCACGGGCTAGGAGGCGCAGCTGGGAGAGGTCGCGAAGCTGCTCCGAGAACTGGCAGAGGTCAGTCCCCGCTTCTGCTTGTTCCCAGGACACCCCGCCAGAGCAGGACACGGCTTCTAAATCAGCTTAAGGGTCACCAGGGGTGTCCGCATGTCAGGGACCAGCCCGGAGGGCCCTCCCCCCCGGGAGCACACACAGGTGTACACACAGGCTTACCCAGTTGTGCAAAGTCAAGTGCATAGCACCTTGGTGCATGGCAAACTTGTACAGGAGCCCAAACTGCAGGCTCCATGCACCTGTATGTGTACACTCACCCACACTCAACCTGCAGGCTTGTACACACACACGCCTCAGCCCAGCATCTGCACATTAGTTGTACATATATGTGCAAACCACGGCTGCACTGATGATCAAAGCACAGATGGGTGCCCAACTCTACACCCCCTGAAATGATGAGGGATACTCCAGCAAGTCCTCCATCTCCACCAACCCAGCACCCCTAATCCAGCCTGGGTGAAAATGATGGGTACCCCTTGAGCAGTCTTCCTCTCCACTCCACGCTGCCCCTTCCTATCTTTGAAGGCTCACCTGCAGGTCCTTCAAGCCCTCCGTGGCCTGGGGAGGCTAGTTGAAACCTCAGCTCCCCATGTTTCCCCTCCAGGCTCAGCCTCGACTCTTTGGAGGCAGAAGAGGGACCCTCTCTCCCACGGACGCTGGCCAGCCTCACTCTGAACCTGCCTGGAGGAGGCCTGCAGGCTTGGACCAAAGGATGCCCATCTGGAAGTGAGAGCCCAGCAGAGCACCCAGACAAAGTGGGTGTTACCCTCTGTCCCTCCCGGGGGGGCGGGGGAAGCAACAGCAGGGATGTGAGTGGGAAGGAGTGCTGTACCCCTGCTGGTGGATGGGGCTCACCACTCAGGAAAGGGGGAGCACTTCATGATGTTGTCCACACGGGGGCACCTGCATCCTGAGATCCCAGCCCAGCCTAGGGGGATGCACCCTCGTGGCAGGAGCCAGCACTGGGGATATTGGCAAAAGACACATCTCCCACTCAGTGCATTCATCTCAGCTCCGGAGAATCTGGGTGGGGCTGTGCTGGGAGCTTGGGCTGGGCTTGGAGTCACTGGCTAGGGAGGGCTTGTCTAGGCCTCAGCTGGTGGTGTGTGCTGGGCTGCGGCCCATGGCTAGAGGATCTTTGGCCATGACTATGACCTCCGGGGAAATCCTGACCCTGCCTGCAGCCCAGGATGGGGAGCGTGTGGTACCAAGTTCTGGAGCTCCAGCTCAGGGGGACCAGCCAGAACGTAAGATCAGTGCTGAAGGTATCCCCCTAGGTCCTTAGAAGTGGTGTCAGGCTGAGGCTGGGAACTCTCTCTAACCTCGGGGACCTACAGTTGACCCCAGCACATGATGACCCCCGTGTCTGTCAGAGAAGAATGGTGTTCCATGGAGTTTTTAGTGGCTGAGTTTTCCCAAGCCTCTGGGTAGATTTGAACTTCCAACCTGATGGGTAGTAGATGAACACATCAACTGTTCCACCACAAAGGGACCCCCTCCTGGCTTAGAGGTACGCTTATTCCCTTCCCCCTGCAGGAAGTTGGTGTCGCAGAGAAAAGAGGACGGTCCAGGTCATTTCCAGTGTCAGCCAACGAGATCAGCTCCCTGAAACTCCCTCAGGATTTGGAGGTGCCCAGTCCAGCAGTTCAAGGTGCCCAGACTGGGGAAGGCAGGGGGGGAGAGGAGAGACAGAAGGTTTCACAGGAAGGGACCCTGAGAAGGACCCCTGATGAACCCCAGGGAAAGAAAAGAGACTGGGGTGGGCTTAGGGTACCCTGGGGAGACTTCTGGGGCTCTAGAGGACCCAGAAAAGCAGTCCTGGTGCCACTATGGTTTAATGAGCTTAACTACTAGTCGAAGGGTCATCGGTTTGAACACACCAGACACAGAAAAGACATGGCCATCAATCTGCTTCCATAAAAATCACATTCTCGATCAGCAATATATAATAAGAGTTTGTTTAGACGTTGTAATAAGTTAATTGCAGCAATTAATGGTGATTACTGCCTATGAATGATTGGGAAAAATCAGATTTGTAAACTTTCACTCAAATAAAATAGCTGCTTAAAAAAAAACCAACCCCAATAAAAACAAAAACAACCAACTCACACTACATCCTGAAAACAGGTGTGGGGCATTTCTAACCTGTCCATAGGGGTTCGCAACGACTCTCGTGGGAGGGCTTGGGGGGGTGGGGTGTCCTGGAGGCCCGCCCTAGAGAGGCGGGGCTACATGCTGTCCGTGGGCCTGCCTGTCTGGGGGCTTTCAGGGTGGGTCCAGGATGTCCCCAGGTGCGCCCTTCACACCTGTGCATCGTGGGCTGGGACTCCTTGCAGGTCTGGACCCTCCGGTGCTGGAAAGCCTGGAAAAGGACCACGTGGAACCCGACCACGTGTGAGTATTCCCCGCAGCCGACGGACTCCAGTGGGTGCACCCCTTGGTTAAGTCTGAGGGAGAAGGTGGTGAGGTCATGTGCCTGTTCCCCTCAGTCCCCCTAACCTGTTTGCCCCACCCTTCACACCATCCTTCCAAAGAAGGGGCCCCAGCCAGCCACGAAGAAGAGGAGTGGGGCCTCCCAGTTTGGGAGGGAGAGGAATCAGTTTTGAGGGTCCTCTTGGGGACTGCTTGGGTAACCCGGGCCCACCGTGGGCTACTCTGTCCCCCCTCCAGGCTGATCGTCCAGCAAGTGCTTCAAGAACTCCGACAGTACCATGGGTGAGTAGGGAGTGACAGATGTGGGGGCCACGTGTGAGGGGAGAGGTGTGGGAGGACAGATATGGGAGACCAGTGTTGGGGACAGGCATGGTAGATGGACAAAAGGGGTTTGAATACCAGATGTGAGAAGACAGGTAAGAAGAGACAGGTGTGAGGATCAGGTGAAGGAGACACGTGTGAGGGGACAAACGTGGGGGACCAAAATGAGGAGGTAAGCAAGGAGGATGGAGGAGAGAAACAGGTGTGCGGTCAGGCATGGGAGAACAGAACTGGGGAACAGGTACAATGGGGGGTGGTGGTTGTTGTTATGTGCCATTAAGTTGACTTCAATTCACAGTGACCCTATCAACAATGGCTCTGAACCCTGCCCTGTCCTGAGCCAACTCACCACCTCGACGTACCCAACCCCTCTGCCACAGTCACTGAGTCAATCCATCTCGCCTGGAGTTGTTTTGTGCCATCAGGTCACTTGCCACTCATAGTGACCCTATGTACAACAGCTCTGAACCCTGCTCTATCCTAAGCCAACCTTACTGTTTCTGACACACCTACCCTCATTACCCCAGTCACTGAATCAATCCATCTCAAAGAGGGTCTTCCTCTCTTATGCTGTCTCTCCACCCTCCCAAGCATGACATCCTTCTCCAAGGACTTGTCCCTCCTT
This sequence comes from Elephantulus edwardii, assembly GCF_000299155.1. NCBI lineage: Eukaryota > Metazoa > Chordata > Mammalia > Macroscelidea > Macroscelididae > Elephantulus > Elephantulus edwardii. Next base: position 584,630 of record NW_006400188.1, on the reverse strand, counting down.
GCAACGTGTCCAAAATATGTCAGACGAAGCCTCAGAATCCTTGTGTCCAAGGAGCAGCCTGGTCTCACTCTCTCTAGAACAAACCTGTTTGTTCTCCTAGCAGTCCATGGTATATATTCAATACTCTTCCTCTGCACCACAATTCAAAGGCCTCAATTTTCCTTCTATCATCCCTAGTCATTGTTCAGCTTTCTTTAAAAAAAATTTATTATTATTATTAATTTTAATGAAAATTTACAGAGACTTTGGATTTCATTCATTCTTTGTTGCACTTTTCTCCCCCCACCCGCCAGTTCGAGCTTCTCTTTGAAACGTGAAAGAAAAATTCTTTCATTGTTATGCAATCCCTCCCTCCATTGTCCAGCTTTCTGATGCATAGCAAACAATTGTGAAGACCATGGCCTGGATCAGGCACATTTTAGTCTCCAGACTGAGATGCTGGAAATAGATGTGGGAATGGACTGAGGGACATGTTGGTAGGACAGAAGTGGAGCAGAAAGGGAGAGAAATGGGCACAGGGATGTGAGAGGAGAAACTGGTGGGGACAAGGGCAGGGGACAAGAGCTGGGGAGTGCCACTGACAAGCCTTTGGGGTGCATTTATGCAGATGAGAACAAGGTGTCTCAGGTGAGAAGGGCTCCTTGGCACACCTTTTGTTCAGTCAGGGCACTTTGCTGCCCTCTTCTGGAAACGGTAGTAATAAACACACCGATCTGTGGAGTCTGGGGGGGGGGGGTTTGAATGGAGAAGGCGGGGCTGACCAGACCAGACGTCTGTCCCCTCTGACCCATAGGTCCCGGCAGAGGGCTCGGTTGTCAGCCAGCCCTGGTCCCCCCCACTCCAACATCACCTGGTTCGAGTTCCTGTCTGAGTAAGTGTGTAGACCTGGGGACTGCAGGTGGGGGCAGGGGCTGAATTACAGGTGGTATTTACCCATGCCCCCCAGGACTGGGCTTTGGCTGGAGAACAAGAGTCTACGCCATCCTCTCCCTGCAATAGGAAGATGAGAGAAGAAGGGGCTCCCATTCGTGCACTCTGGGGGTAGGGTACACACAGGAGGACTTCCTGGAGGAGGTGATCGCTAGAGTAGGGTCCTGAAGGAAGAGAGTTTTCCAATAAATGGAGTGGAGACTTAGCAACAAGATTTCTTTGCCAACTAGCTTCCTAAGCAGTGAAAATGAAGCCACTTGAAAGCAACAGGTTTTGCTCTTTGGTTTGGATATTGGAGGAGAGAGGAGTGCTGGGCACACTTAACTACTAGATGAAAAGCTGGTGGTTCAAAACCACCTAGAGGTGCCTCAGAAGAAAGACCTGGCAATGTATTCCTGAAAATAGTGGTTGAGAGTCCTCTGAAGCACAGTTCTATGTGACACACATGGGGCTGCTGTGAGTTGGAGTCTGACTGGTAGCTGCAGGGTGGGAAGTCAGAGGGAAGGGGTCAGAGGTGGTCAGAGCCAAGCTTCCCAGCCTGGGAGACCCCCAAGGCCCCTCGCATGACCTGCAGTGCTTACTCCCTGCACCTCGTAAACCCAAGGCCACTGGAACAAGCCACAGCTGCCGAGCCTGCTCCTGCCCCTGGCAAGCCTCCAATCAGCTTCCGAGGCTAGAAATCTATACGAGGGGGGGCTGTCCAACTTTCTCTCTCAGAGCAGCTAGTGGATTCGAACCAATGACCTTTCGGTTAGCGGCAAAACCTGTAACCCACGATAATACTCAGGCTCCTTTCTGCAAATGTCAGTCTCTGCTCTTCCTCCCTGAAACTGACCAACGCCTGGCATTGTGTGTTGAGTGGAGATGTCAGTAGCAGGCCAGAGGGAGCCAGGGGCCCAGAAGGAGGGAATCAAGACAGGTGGGATCCAGGAGATGGTTCCGTGTGGATCTCAGGGTGACCCCAGGGCTGTCCGCAGCCCCCTCCTCATCTACCTCTCCGCCCCTCAGGAATGAGGACAGTGGAGGCAGAGCAGAGCAAAGCAGCAGAGGCACCAGAGTGAGGCGCAGTCTCAGCTCCCTGCGCAGCCGGGTCACCAGGCAGAAGGAGAAGGTCAGAGGCCAGGGCGGGGGACACACTGGGGTGCACCCTACCTCCACGGCATCCCCTCTGCCCTCCCTGCTCAGGGATCCCCGGGCTGCCCTCCTGCCCAAGGAGTGGACCCTCCTAAGACCATCTCCCCCCAACAGGGCAAGAGCCCAGCCCAGCTGAAGGACAAGGGCCAGGACGCTCGAGAGAGGCGGGAGTGTGTCAGCGGACACCAGCTGGTGCCAGGGACCTTCTGTGGCCACTCCAACTGCCCCCTGTGCGGCAAACCCTTCCTGAGATCTGGTAAGACCAGGGGGAAGTCGGTTCACCCTTTAAAAAAAAACAAAACATATTCTCAGTACAAGCGTAACTCATTTTATGGCAACTTCATTTTATCGCATCTTTTTTAATAACATGAAAGTCAGGGGCAGCGCAAGTCTGTTGACACAGTGTCTCCTGCAGCAGGGGCCCGCTTGGCGTCTCTGCCTGGCATATAGCTCGTTCTTACCAGAGTTCAAGCCTTGTTTTCATAATACTGTTGTATGCCTCATAGACCGGTGTGCAGTGCTGGCATAAGGTTTATATGCTCTGAGAAAACGAAATAGGCATCTGACTCACTTTATGGTGATGATCTGGAACCAAACCCTCCGTCTTTACAAGGTCTCCCTGTGTCTCCCTGTGTGGACATAAACAGATCCTCTGCCATGAACTCGCTTCTGACTCACGGCACCTCCTGTCATGCTAAGGCTGTATGTAGATCGTTGTGGGAAGAGACTGCCTCCGCTTTCTCTCAGTGCAACTGGTGGATTTGAACCACAGACCTTTCAACTAGCCCAACACATCACCCACTCTGCCAGCCGGGTTCCCTAACACCAGAGCCAAAACATGGCCTCCAACTGACTCTGAGGTTTGGCATCCACGTGTGTTACTGGCTAGAACTGCTCCGTGTGGTTTTTTCATGGCTGTAATTTTACAGAAGCAGTTGCTGCGTAGGTTTGAACCTCCAACCTTTGGGTTAAGGCCAGGTGTGAACTGTTTGCACCACCCAGGTGCAAAAATAGACAATGGTGAAGCTCGGTCTTATCAGTCAGAACTAGGTCATGGACCCTGTGCAGAGCAGACTATCAGTTGCTCTATCAGTAACACATTTGTCAATTCAGCATTGTTTCATGGGTATAATTCAGTAGTTGCAGTTAGGTGGTGCAGCCATCACTGGTATCCATTGCCAAATTCCCCAGCACCATAAACAGAGCAGGCGGTGACAGAGAATTTCACATTCATGTGCCAGTGTGTCGTACCCTACTCATACATGTGCTGGAAGTGATGCTAACAATATTTCAACTAGCAGCAAGATCACGTATGGTGGGCAGGTTCCAGCAGAGCTTCCCAGCTCAGACACGGGCAAGGAAAAAGGACTGGGAGTGTACTTCTGGAATAATCAGCCAGTGAAGAGTTTAGGAAGAGGAGGAGACTATTGTGTGCTGTAGCGCTTGCTGCAGAAGGTCACGGACGGTTGTCTTCAATATGGATTCTTATCACTGGGCCAACTGGCAGGACCATGATAGATGGAGAAGAAACTGAAATTGTTAACAATTTCAGCCTGCTTGGCTCCACAATTAGCACACTTGCCACCAGCAGTTAGGGACTCAAAAGATGAACTGCATTGGGGAAGTCTGCTTGCTGTCAGGGATCTCTGCACAATACTGAGAAGCAACGATGTCTTCCTAGAGACTAAGGTGCGCCTAATCCAGGCCATAGTCTTCACAATTACTTGCTGTGCATCAGAGAGCTGGACAATGACTAAGGATGACAGAAGAAGAATCAATGCCTTTGAGTTGTGGTGCTGGAGAAGAGTCTTGAACATACCATGGACCACCAAGAAAACAAATAGGTCTGTCTGTCTTGTAGAGGGTAAAACCATGTTTTTCCTTGGAGGCTAGGATTTTGAAGCTCCAACTCACATACTTTGGACACATGGCCAGGAGGGACAATCCTTGGAGAAATACATCATGCTCAGAAGGGTGGACGGGCAGTGCAGGAGAGGGAGACCCCAAATGAGATGGATTGATTCAGTGACTGGAGCAATGGGGGTAGGTGTGTCAGAGTCAGTGAAACCGGCCCAGGACATGGCAGACTTCAGAGCTTTTGTACGTAGGGTTTCTATGGGTCACAGGTGACTCAAAGACACATAACAACAATCAACAAAATGCTGCGGGAAGATGCATCTCTCAGGTTGAAAGGCACACAAGATACAGCTGCAGAAAGGCTGTTTCCTCATAGTAGAACCTATTTTAAAGGCATGAATGAAGTAACGCTTTCAAGACCTTCCTTTGCTGACATGGCCTAACTCAAAATAAGAAGAAACAGCTGCATGCAGCCGCCAGTGATTAGGACATGGACTGTATGGAGTAGGACTCAAGGAGGGCTGGAAACTGTGAAATGGAGCAGCTAGAGATCAATGGCTCAGACATTAGTGAGCTGAAGTGGACCGGTGGCACTGGGCATTTGGGATCTGATTCTTACGGTCAATTATGTCAAGAATGAAATGACAAAGTGAAGAGGAGTGCTGTCACTTCAACATCAAGATGATTTCAAGATCTTTCCTGAAACGCAGTGCTGTCCATCAGGGATAATAGCCATAGGTCTCCAAGGAAGACCTGTAAGACAACTTATTATTCCAATTATACACCAGCCTCTAAAGCCAAAGGTGATGAAACTGAGGCTTACTACTAACTCCTGAAGTCAGAGCTTCCTCAAACATGAAATCAAGATGAGTCACTAATTACCGGTGGCTGGAAGACAAAGGTTGGAAGGGAAGAAGGATCAGTAGTTGGGTAAATACTGCTTTGGTAATAGAAATGACCCTGGAGATCATATGATGAGATAGTCCACAACTAACAACTTACTCATGACAAGATACGTTTTCTCAACAACATCAGTGGTGAGTGTCCATGTGGACGTCACCAAATGGAATACTCAGGAATCAAAAGAGACAGTGAAGGAGCTTGATATCATCAGTCAGAACTAGCCCAGGGACCATCTGTGGAATAGACCATCAATTGCTTGTGTGAGTTCAAACTGAAGCCAAAGAACAAGTCCACAAAGACAAAGTGTGACCTTTGGTACATTCCCATGAATTTGGAGACCATCTTCAGAGTAGATCTGATGTATTGAATATTAACTACCAAAGACTGGAAAGTGGGGGAATTACATCAAGGACAGTAGACGTGGAAAAAACAAGGGGTCATTAAAAATACAGGAGAGAAAGACCATTGCGGGTGTTCAAAAAGACTCTGAAACTTGCTCTATAACTTAGAAAAGTTAACACAGGGGAAGAAATGATGAAAAAAGAGAGCTGAAAAGATTTCAAAGGGAAGCTCAAGAAGATACAATATTACACTGAAATGTGCAAAGGCCTGGGGGGACCAAGAGAACGTGGTGGGCATTTCTCAAGATGAAACAATGGAAGAAATAAGCCTTTGAGTTGAATCGTGAAGGATTGTGAGGGAAATGTTGAATGGCATCAAAAGGAAGGTAGAAGCATCAAAAGAAGATAGAAGGGATACGCAGAGTCACTGTACAAAAAACAACAACAAACAAAACCCAAAAAAATCATCTCAGAAATTCATGGTATTGAAGGAAGATGTCCAAGCTGTGCTGAAGGCATTTGTGAAAACCAGAATCTTGTAATCATACACATAATTGATTCATGCAAAAGCTTTACGTACACCAAGAAATCTTTAAAGTAAGGGGATACTTCGTGGGTTAAAAATCAAGAAAGGTATGCTTTAGGTGTATATACTTTGACAATACTTATTCAATCTGACAAGTCAGGCTATGTGACTGGAGGAAGACTCATTAACAGCCTCTCATATGCAGATGACACGCCTTGCTTGCTGAAAGCTAAGAGGACTGAGGCATTTGATGATAAATATCGAAGGCTATAGCCTTCGGTGTGGAAAGCAGGTCAACGAAAGTAAAACAAGTGCATCTAAATTCCAAAATCAATCTCCATAATAGTCTATGTGTTTCCTACTGCCAAAGGGGCCCTTTAGAGTAGTGAGAGAAGACCTTGACCCTGAAACCCACAGCATCCCTTTTCAGCAGGAAGTAGCTAAGAGAATACGCCATCCCCTTTTCCTTATGACTCAGGGTGAAGTCTCTCTCAGGGAGGAGTGATAGGGAATGGCAAGGGACACACTGACAAAGGAGATTAATCAGAACTGGCTTTGACAAGCACTGTGGCAACTGGACAATTAAAACAGACATGGGGGGAAGAAGAACGAACTGGGGATGAGGGTGGAGAAAACAGTACAACAATGAATGAATGAAAACCCAAAATCTCTGCAAATGTTCATTAAAACTAATAAAATTTAATTTAAAAAAAAGAAAGTAAAACAAAACAAAACAAAAATCTCATAGTGGAGCCAATAAATAACATCATAAGTAAAGACTGAAGTCGTCAAGGATTTTGCTTTACTTGGATCCAGAATCAGCACCCATGAAAGCGCCAGTTAGGAAATCAAACACCATTTAGTACACTAAGCAAAAGTGCCCTTTAAAGTACTGAAGAGCAAGGATGTCACTTTGAGAACTAAAGTGCACTTGACCCAAGCTGTGGTATTTCAGTCACTTCATATCTACAATCATAACCCTTGGCACCAGCAGTCAAGAAATCAGAAGGTGTATTGTACTGGGAAAATCGTCTGTCAAGGACCTCTCTAAGGTGTTAAGGAGCGATGAGATCGGTTTAAAGACTAAGGTGGGCCTGATTCAAGCCACTGTCTTATCAGTTACTTGTTATGTATCTGAAAGTTGTAGTGACTAAGGATGACAGTAGAAGAATAGATGCTGGGAGGAAAATGTGCAACAATGAATGAATGGAAATCCAAGTTCTCCATAAACTTCCATTTAAAAAAAAAATGAAGAGGAAGAGGAAGAGGAGGAGGAGGAGGAAGAAGAAGAAGAGGAGGAGGAGGAGGAGGGCTTTTGAGTTATGGTGTTGAAGAAGAGTACTGACTATTCCATGGACTGCCAAAAGAACAAACAAGCATGTCTGCAAGGAAGTGCAATCGGAAGACTCCTTGGAGGCAAGGATGGTGAAGCTTCGTCTTACATATTTTGAGCGTGTTATTAAGAGGAGCCTTGGAAAAGGCCATCATACCGAGAAGGGTGGATAGTCAGGGAAAGAGAGGAAGCCTCTCAATGAGATTAGTTGACACAATGACTGTAGCAATGGGCTCAAGTAAATCAGACATGAGGAGGATGACACAGGATAAGGCAGGGTTCAGATCCTGACCCCAGGGTTCATCGGGTCAATAACAATCGGCACATGACAACAATGTGATCACACTGTAGGGAGCTCTGATGGCTGAGCTTAGGAGCTCTGCTGCCAACCCAAAGGACAGTGGTTTGAATCCGCCAGTTGCTGTGAAGGAGAAGGATGTGCAGCCTTTCGCTGTTCGATTTACAGCCCCTGAAAACCTGCTGGAAGGTCAGCTGTGAGTCCTTCCTCACACACAACAATATCATCAGATCGTATTTCAACTAGGAGCTTGGCCTTTTCAGTCAGCTGTTACACTAAAGGCTTGTGGTTCAAATCCACCCCTGGCCATCTGCTTCTGTAAGGGTAACAGCCCAGAAAACTCTGCAGTAGGCCTTCTCTGTAACAGGTGGAGTCCCCATGTTGTTGTTATGTGCCGTCAAGTTGCCTGCGACTCATAGCGACCCTATGTACAACAGCCCCACACTCTGCTCTGTCCTGTGCCAATCACACTGTCTCCAATACACTCATCCCAATTACCTTAGTCACTGAATCAATCCACCTCATAGAGGGCCTTTCCCTCCTGCGCTGTCCCTCCACCCTCCCAAGCATGATGTCCCTCTCCAAGGACCAGTCCCTCCTTGCAACATGCCCAAAGTATGTCAGACGGAGCCTCAGAATCCTTGCCTCCAAGGAACCACCCGGTTTAACCCTCTCCAGGGTGAATCTGTTTGTTCTCCTAGCAGTCCACACTCTTCTCCAGCACCACAGCTCAAAGGCATCAATTCTCCTTCTATCCTCCCTAGTCATTGTCCAACTCTCTGACACATAACACCTGATTGCAAAGACCATGGCCTGTATCAGACGCACCTTAGTCTGCAGAGAGACATTAGACACCATTGCTCTTCAGTACTTTGGAGAGGTCCCTAACAGCAGACTTTCCCATCGCAATACGTCTTTTAATTTCCTGGCTGCTGGTGTCAGGAGTGTTGACACATGGAGTCCCCATGAGTGGGCGTCAACTCAATGGTAATTATTTCTGTATTTTTAGTGCCATCTACGTGGCTTGTCACTGCAATGTCTCTCTTCCTTACTTGGCTAAGGTGGCATCTGTTTGGTGGCTCCTTATATAAAATTAGTGTTCCCATTGGGGACTCTTTTTTTTTTTGGAAAGGAATCATTAACTCTAGTCCACTGAGAGGTGACAGCCTTTGAGATTAAGGAAGATTTCATTCAGTATGAAAGAAACAATTTGGGTGGCATTTAGCACAGTATCTGTTACATGGGAGCGAGGCGAGCACTTGATCATTACTGGCCTAGTGAGAAGTTGTTCTGCAATCTCGAAGGCACATGGTTCGAATCCACCCGCTGCTCCTGGCGGGAGGTGGGGGGGAAGGATAGGCAGTCTCCGCCCATGCTATTAACTGCCTCTGAAAACTTGCTGGAAGGTCAGCTAAGGTCAGCTCCAACTCAACAGCACACAACAACAAAGTCACTAAGAGGCAAAGCTATCATCTCAACCATGAGTGTTCTCTTCAGGGTCCCCTGCACCCCATCCAGGAGAGGGTGGAGCCAGGACAGCTATGAATGAGCCAATACCTGCCAAGTAGGACTTGTCACAGGCTTACCTGGCAGGGAAGTATTCAGAGCCAGACGTTATTAGCCATCACTTAGAGGAAAAAGCTTCCTAGGAAGTTAAACTGAGCAGAGAATGAGTCACCCTGAAGGCAGTTAGGAAAGGTGGGTCTCCCTGGCATCGAGGCTTCCCTAGACACCCGTTTTGTTGACAGAACACCATTCCCAACATCCTGTGCCGGCCCTTGACCCTTCCCCTCCCTCCCTCGGCCACCCCACATTCCTCAGCCAGCCACTCTGAGTTCTTCTGGTCACTGTGCACATCCCTTGTCACCGGCTCCTTGCCTGTACAGTGCTCTTCCTGGAACTCCCTTTTCCTCTCTTTTAGTTAGGAACACCTAACTCTTACTCATCCTGAAAGACAAAGCCCCAGCCCAGCTCCCCCCAGAAGCTGACAGCAGGTGACCTAGGAGTGTCAGGGTGTCTCACTTGACCAACCCAGAGTCATTTTACTTCTTCTTCTCCGGGAGATATGGCAATGTCTGGGGACAGTTTTGGCTGTCAAGATTTGAGGTGTGAGTGGCACCAAGTGGGTTGAGGTCCACGATGCTGTGAAACACCCTACAATGGACAGATGAGTCTACCATCTGACTGGGTCTCCTAAGACTTCTCCTAAATGCCCACCATTCTCTCCAGCGCTGGATGCTCTGGTGGCCTAGGGGTTAAGGTGTTGCCCTGCTAAACCAAGGACAGCAGTTCAAATCCACCAGCTGCTTGTTGGGAGAAGATGAGCAGTCTCCTCCAATGTGACGTACAGCCTCTGAAAACCTGCTAGAGGGTTGGTGCTGAGTCGGTTCTGACTTGACAGCAGTCTCATGTCTTTCATTGCATTTCCAATCTAGCCGTGCCACTCCGGCTGCCTCATACCTTCAATAGCTCCCCACTGCCTTTGGAATAAAGTCCACGTCAGAAGCTGCCCTCACCAGCTGAGGCCTCTGAAGTGAAGGAGTTAAGACTTCTGAGGTCCCTTGTGGTGAGGTGTCTGGTGAAGGAGTGCCTTAAACTTCTAGAAATTTGGGTTTCCTGAACATTTGCCTTCTCTTGACTCTGAAAACTGGACTTTGACTGAAGGCAGTCACCTACTGACATACTATAGTCTGGAGACATTGCCCCCAGATTTTGGATTGAGAGTTCTTTGCCACATATGATTGGGGGGTTCATTAACATTTCTCACATGTATAATTTAGTGGCATCAATTATATTAATCATGTTATATATTGATACAGTGACTGGGGTAATCGGGATGGGTGTGTCAGAGACTGCGATTGGCACAGGACAGAGCAGAGTTTAGGGCTGTTGTACATAGGGTCGCTATGAGTTGCAAGCGACTCAATGGCATATAACAACAACAACAACATATAACATCATCAATTGTTGTAGCAAGAAGTCCAACTCACATTAACCCCACATGACAACAGAACCATCCCATAGCGTTTGCAAGGCTAAGAATGTTTATGGGACCAGTTCAGCAGCTGGGCTGTTCTCCCGTGGAGTCGAGCGTGGATTCAAGCCAACTTTTCAGTTAATAGTTGAGCATTGTGTCTTCAGGGCTCCATCCCTTCCCCTCTGGTGATTTTGTTGCTAGGAGCTTTCGAGTTGAGTACATCTCAAAGCAATGCTATGAATAACAGATCTGAATCCTGTTCTATCCTGCACCATCCTCATCATTGCTGATGCACTTGAGCCCATTGCTGCAGGCCCTGTGTCAATGCATCTCATTGAGGGTCTTCCTCTCTTTCACTGACCACCCACCTTTCCAAGTATGATGTCCTTTTCCAAGGAATTAGCCTCTCCTAGCAACATGTCTAAAGTATGTAAGATGAAGCTTTATAATCTTTGCTTCTAAGTAGCATCCTGGCTGTACTTATTCCTAGACATCTTTGTTCTTTTGGCCATCCATGGGACATTCAGGACTCTTCTGTTATCCTTCACCAATCCCCCCACATTTCCTGTCATAGGTGAGGATGGCGCAGGATAAAACAGGGATCAGATATTTTGTTCATAAGGTTGCTATGAGTTGTACTTGACTCAACGGCACCTAACAACCACAAGAAGGCATGCTATGAAGTAGTTCAGTTTGAGGAGTTCCTCTCAGCCTGTCTGGATCTTGGATGAGAACCACTTGGCTGACTCTTGATTACTGACCAACTGCCCTGACTGTGGGGGGCTGCTGGGCATGAAGGGTCAAGGCTGGGATGTCATAACAGCATGTGAGGGCTGCTGGCACTGGGGAAAGCCTAGCATGTGCACAAAACCAAAAAACCTTACTTACCAGTCATCATCAAGTTGATTTTGACTTGTGGCGACTTCTGTGAGTGTCAGAGTAGAGCCGTTCCACCATGCTCAGTGGCTGTGACGTTTCAGAACCAGATCACCAGGCCTTTCTTCTGAGGCACCTCTTGTTGAGGACTGGAGTGTTGGAACCAACCCATAGTTGACCCCATCCCCAGCAGATTTTCAGAGTCATTAAATCCCATGGGAGGAGACTGCCCATCTTTCAACTGTGTAGCAGCTAGTGGATCCAAACCACTGAGCTTAGGGTTGGCAGGACAGCTCCTTACCACTAGGCCACCAGGGTTCCCTAGGTGGGTTCAAAACTGCAGAATTTGGTGAGCTTTGGTGGCCTAGTGGCAAGAAACTGCACTGCAATCCCAGATGCTTTGCTGGAGAAGGAGGGACAATCGCCTCCTGTACCAGTCAGATCTGATTTGACGGTACACATACAAAAAAATAATAATAAAAAAAAAACAAAAACAAAACAAACACAACAACTGCAGAATTTTCCAGATTTTGGCTAGTTGTCTGTCAAGCACGCACTTAACCACTTTTGGCGTCCAGGGCACTTGGGGTGTGTCTACAGGCATAGAACTTGCGGGGGTGTTACCTAGAGTTTCAGAATCCGGGAGTATCACATGGGGGCTGTACTGGGCTGTGTAGTATGTTTTGGAGTGTCTGGAATTCCCCATGTAGAGTCTCTGAGGTTTCTGGGTGTCGAAAACCCAGTCTGGTGGCATCTGATGGAGGTGTCTGGCACTTGGAGATCTTTTGCGTGATTCTGATTGTGTGGTTTTCATATTCGGAATGTCATTTTGGGGGTACTTAGAGGCATCTTTGAATATGTGTTTTGGAGTATCTCATGGTACCTGTGACACCTGACAGGTAGAACCTAACTCATTCTCCCCAGATGATCCTTTCTGTAGCCTGCTCTGCCTCCCAGGTTCCAGACCCTACTGACCCTCTGACCCTCCCTTTTCAAGTGCCCTCAAGTCTGCTGACCACCGCAGGCGCCCGCCCGTCCTGCTTGTGTTCCCTAAGAGGCTTCCTCATCGGCAAATCCTCGCTTCACCTCCCCTTTCCCCACGAGGACGTCTGGCGGACACACAGACCCTGGAGCTCCAGGGTCCAGCCCCAGGCAAAGTCCGAGGTTCTGGCCCCGCCCCACAAAACCACGCCCATAAGACCACACCCCCGTGAGCCACGCCCCGTCTCATCCAGAATGATGGGACTGCGCCTGCGCAGGTCGTGCTCTGCGGCTTCCCGCTTCCGGCTCCGCACTGGGGGCAGCTGTGCCTCCGGGAGAGGCATTGCAGCGGTTGGCAGAGCGGCTTCAGAGCGGACAGCGAGTGACCCGCGGGGACAGGAGCGAGGTGAGAGCGGCGGAGCGGGTCAGAAGGGGCGAAGGGTCCGGGAGGGAGGCCTCGGTCTCCGGGAGGGCGCCTCCAGACCCGGCGCTGGACCCCTGGGCTGCCCCAGGCCCTCCCACCGGCCGACCCCGGGGTCTCCTCCGCCCGGGCGTCCCGAGGCTGCAGCCCTGGGGGGCCTGGAGGTGCTCGCGGAGAATGCATGGGCGGAGACGCTGCCCGCAGGCCCCGGCCCTTGGCGGTGCAGCCCCCTCCTCAAGCGGGAAAGGGCATTGGCCTCCAGCCTCGGTCCCCCCCCCCCCCCAAAGGAGCGTCCTGGGCAAGATCGGGGGCCTCCTGGCCGCTGGAACTCCACTCTGCACCTGAGCATGCGAGAGGCCGCCTCACCCCCGGGGCAGGTGTCCTCAGCCACTGAGCTTTTGGGTGGTGAGACCCTGCGAAGTGTGCATGCTTTGGGGTCTGTTCCTTGCATGGAAACACCTGGCTGATGGGTGCTGCTTTCGTTGCTGTCCACCTTGGCTGGTTTGTTGGTGGTTGTCTCTGTCTTCCTAATCTCTCCACCTGTTGCTCCGAGATCGCCAAGAGGGTAAAAAAGTTTCTTGAGGGACACCCACCTTGGGGCGGGGAGTGGGACTCCAGCTGGGACCTTTGAAGGGACCCCCTCTTGTTGACCAGAGACAGAAGGAGTGCAGGACAATGTGAACAGCCTTCTGGCCAAGGGGTGACCTGGGGTGTGTGGTCAATGATTAATCTCGCAGCTGTATGGAGAAGTGACAGGAGCCCAGGTGTACAGGTCAAATCAGAGCTGAGTTCTGGTCCTGATTGCCCTGCCTGGCGTGGCTGCGGGAACCCACAGGCTGCTGGGCGGGAGAGAGATGGGACGGTCTGCTCCGGGTGAGCTTTGCAGCCTCGGAAACCGTATGGGGTGATTCACTTTGTCCAGTAGTGCCTCTCTGAGTCAGAATCGACTCAGGTGAGTTATTAGCCATGTAACCTTGCTAGTCCTCAGTCTCCCAATCCGTAGAAGGGGCCTGAGGACTGGTTGGAGGGCATGGACGAGAGCAGAGGCAGCAGAGCTCATGGCGTGTGCAGCACCTTCCTCCCATGTGTGCCTCACATACTTGTACTTGCCTGAGCTTGTCTTTTCCGGCTGACATTCGAAGTAATAAAGAGGCTGGAAAATGTGGATGTCGTTGCCTATAGGACTAGTTCAACTTTACGCACGAAACCTGTTTCTGTCAAGTCAATTCCCACTCAGGGTGACCCTGCAGGACAGAGTAGAACTAACTTGCCCCAGAGGGTTTCCCGGGCTTTATCTCTGCAGCAGCAGGCTGCCACACCTTTCTCCCACAGGGCCCCTGGTGGATTTGAACCGCTGACCTTTTGGTTCACAACAGGAGTGGCATTAACCACCGGGACACTACCCAGATGACTTGGGTTAAAGAAACGCGTGCGGCTTAGTCAGTATAAGTTTTGTAATCATGATTTGGTTTGGTAGAACTTGGCTCATTTTTAAAATCACACATGTAAAAGAAATAGAAGAGAGAAACCTTTTTTCTCTCTCTGCTTTTGGAAGTTGAGGTGGCACCTGTGTTTCTGACCAAAGCCGACGCATAATTTTCATGTCTCACAGTAGCAATTAGGGCTGTAAGGCCCTTGTCCTTGCTTGTCACCAGCCTCCAGGACTAGGGATGTGGTCACCGCTGAGCCTTCCTGGGTGTTTACCTACCACGTGTTTGGCATAGTTCTGCCCCTGATGCCAAGGTCTCCTTCCTCCTTCCTCCCGCCCTGTGAGTCCCGTCTCCATTTCTTCAGATCCTGCCCGTGACATTTCACACATGTTGGTGGCTGACTCTGAAAGCTGTGAGAACCCAGAGGACTCAGTTAACCCAGCCAGTGTGCGTGTGCCTGTTTGCTAGCTGCATTTTCCTTCCTCTGGGAGCCACTGCCATGAAACTTCTCCCTCCAGGTGCAAAGCAGTGCAAGCTCTGGAACTGCCCGGAGTCATGTTTTTGGAGGAGGAATGTAACTGGCTGGGGGAGGGGGAGGAAACTGGTTAGAAAAGCCGCTTGCATGTTGTTATTGTTGCTGAAGAATCTGTTGCCATTCTGAAGCATGGCGGTCTGTGTATGTCAGAGAAAAGCCACCTTCCAGGAGATTTTCAGTGGCTTTAACAGAAGTAGAAGTCACCAGGCCGTTCTTCTGAGCTGCTTTTGAGTGGACTCCAATTTCCAAGTTGACAGCACTAGCCAGGAACTCCTCTGGGTAGAAACAGATGTTGGTTGGTAGGTGCAGCCAGCTCCCCCCTCTTAGTGACCTTGGGTACAAGAGAGCAAAACCCTGCCTGGTCCGTGTGCCAGCTTCACAGTCAGTCCCTGCTGTCCCGATGCCCGTCGTTATTGTCACTGCAGCCCCATCTCCTTGAGAATCGACCTTTCTTTCACTAAACCCTGCACTTTTCCAAGCTTCCTGTCCCTCTCTGATAGGCTGACACCTTCTGATAACATGAGGAAGGCACTTGAGATCTGTATAGATACATAGTTGTAACTTCATTTTAACTGAAAGTAGTTTTCAGTGCTGTGGACTGTATCCAAAGTAGCAAATCCCACAGTGATGTCATGGCTTTAAAAAGAATTATAAAGGTTCAATTGTGTAAAGGATACACTTTTAACTTTCTGAGTGGTTACATTTTAAACTAGTATTAACCCTTTATTGAGATATGTCCCATGAAACTCACCTTTTAAGCTGTGACTCTATAGTTTCTAGTATATTCACAGCTGTGCAGCCTCTGCTACTCTGATCCCAGGACATTTTCTCAGTGCATTGTCTTTGGATGGTTTGAGGAGGTGAAGGAGAGCTGAGAGTAGGAGACCCATCTGAGCAGGTGGCTTGTGGTGTGAACATTCTCATCATGGAGGGGGGAGGGAGGGAGGGTAAATCAGCAGCTTGCCAGGGTCCCCAGTGCACCCCAGCAGACTAGAATGGCTCCAGAGGGAGCGGCCCTCATTTACCAAAGCTTTTCTACCATGCCACGGGCAAGGCTCACACCTACAACCTTTACAGTTTGTTTTTGGGCGCAGACCATTTACACCACCTGTTTGTTCGTTGTTAGATGCCATGGAGTCAAGAATGACTTGTATGAGTGACAGGTCTGCACCCTGCCTTATCGTGTGCCATCCGCTTCACTTCTGCTACACTAGAGCCCATTGTTACAGTCACTGTGTCGGTCCATCTCGTTGAGGGTCTTCCCCTCCTTTGCTGACTTTCCACCTTTCTAAGTATGACGTCCTTTTCCAAAGACGCCCTTCTAACAACATACCCAAAGTGTATGAGAAGTTTCCTGGCTGCACTCTCTCTAAGATCTATTTGCTCTCTTGGCTGTCCATGGGGTATTTTATGTTCTTCTTCAGCACCACAACTCAAAGGTGTTGATTCCTCATCTGTCATCTTTATTCACTGCCCTCCTCTCAGATACATAGCAAGTAAATTGCAAAGAATTCAATCAGGCACATCTTAGTCCTTAAACTTACATCCTTGCTCTTCAGCATTTTGGAGAAGTTCCTGTGTTCACACTTTTCCGGTGCAACACATCTTCTGATTTCCTCCCTGCTGATCCCGAGGTGGAGTCAACTCAGGTGACGAAGACCCAGTTTGTAGAGTACTCTTAATTTGTTGAAAGTTGCTGTGTCCCATCAAAGTGATCTTGACTCATAGCAGCCATATTACAAAGCAGAGCAGAACTGCCCTCCTAGGGCTTCCAAAGCTGTCATCCTGATGGAACTGACCACCATATCTTTCTCCCACAGAGTAAGTGGGTTGTTGTTACGTGCCATCAAGTCACTTGCGACTCATAGCAACCCTATGTACAAGAGCCCTAAACCCTGCTCTACCTTGTGCCAACCTCACCATCTCTGACACTCACTCCCACCACCCCAATCACAGAATCTATCCATCTCATCGAGGGTCCTGCTCGCCTGCACTGTCCCTCCACTCTGCCAAACATGATGTTCCTCTCCAAGGACCAATCCCTCCGTGCAACATGCCCAAACTATGTCAGACGAAGCTTCAGAATCCTTGACTCCAAGGAGCATTCCGGCTCCACTCTCTCCAGGACAAACCTGTTTGTTTTCCTAGCAGTCCATGGTATATTCAACACTCTTCTCCAGCACCACAGCTCAAAGGCATCACTTCTCTTTCTATCATCTCTAGTCACTGTCCAGCTCTGATGCATAGCACATAAGTGCCAGGACTATAGCCCGGATCAGGCACACCTTAGTCTCCAGCCTGCCATCATTGCTCTTCAGTACTCTTGAGAGGTCCCTCACAGCTGACTTTCCCAGTGCAATTCGTCTCTTGATTTTCTGGCTACTGGTACCAAAAGTATTGACTGTGGAGCCAAGTAACCTAAAACTGTTATCTCAGTCTCTTCACCATCCATCCTGATGCTGCCACTTGGCCCAGTGGTGAGAATCTTTGTTTTCTTGATGTTGAGCTTCAATCCATATTGAAGGCTGCAGTCCTTGACCTTCTGCAGCAAGCGCTTCAGGTCCTCCTCAGTTTCAACAAGCATGGTTGTAGTATCTGCATAACGCAGGTTGTTGATGATTCTTCCAGTAAGTGGGAAGTGGGCTCAAACTCCTGACCTTGGACTTAGCAGCCAAGTGCTTCACTGCTATGCCACTAGGACTGCTTTCATTAGGAAAAGGAAATTCAGGTTAGCGAGTATCAACGAATCACCCACAATGGAGGCTTGTGTTGTCAGCACTCACCTTATGACATGGATGGAGTTGTGTGATGCACCCCATTCCCTGCCCAAATACACACTGGCATCCTAATCTCTCCTGTCGGCACCATGCTGTTTGGAGATGAGGGTTTTATGTTATTAGAGTCGTGTAGCATTTGATGCATCCTAAACTGAATCACTTTTGAGTTATGAAAAGAGCAGAAAAGACTTAGAGACCCAAACGGGGAAGGCACCATGTGAAGACAGGTTCCTAGGGCAGAAGCATCGAGGGGTCTGGCAACTCCTACTCCTCCAAGTGCGGACTTAGTGTCAAGGGGCTGCGCTGCCAACCCAAACACACGTGATTCAAACCACCAGCTGCTCCAGGAGAGGAAGGTGGGGAGTCCCCTCCCGTCACAGCCTCTGAAAACTCACTGGAAGGGCCACTTGGAGCTGGTCCCGACTCGATGGGACATAACAGTAGTAGCAGCTGAAAGAGGCATGATGGTTCTGAGGCAAGAGACGCAGGTTCAATTCCCAGCCAGGTTTGACTCCTGTGGGCAACCGCTCACCCATCCATCAGCAGAGCCTCACTTATTGCTAGGATTCTGAACAGGTTTCAGCACAACGTCCAGACTTAAGACTAGGAAGAAAGGCCAGGCAGTCTCCTTCTGGAAACCCTTTGGATCACAGTCGTCCAGTCCCACTGTGCACAGGGTCACCACAGGTCAGCTGCACGGACATGAACAACAACAGCCGCTGAAGCAGACGAGGGAGGAGCTCTCCCCAGAGACCTGCCCTTAGTTCAGATTTCCAGCCTCTAACTGAGAAAACGGATTTCTGTTTTCTGAACACTGGGGTATCGTGGCAGCACTAGGTGACGAAGACACCTTACAAAGGGGGAGTGAGGATAAACATAAACGCAGAGCGGAGTTTGTGGGTACCCTGGGGCGTAGATGCTGAAAGGGTGTCAGGTCCGCCCAGCTGACAATGCCGGGGTGTGGTGACCCTGTGACTCCTTGCTGTACCCACTTGGTGCCTCTGGTAAGAAGCTGCGTTGCAGTCCCGAAGGCCCGCAGTTCAAATCCTCCAGCTGCCCCGCGGGAGGGTGGTCAATTGGTTAAACTGCCTCTGGAAGCCCACCGGAGGGTCAGCTGTGGATCAGTTCTGACTTAGTGGTACACAACAACAGTGCTGTACAAAGGAGCCCTGGTGGTGTGGTGGGCTAAGTGCTGTGTTGCTAGTGTTGCTAACCCTTCAGGTCAGCGGTTTGAACACGGTGTTGACAGTAACAGGTTAGTCTTGTGGGTCACCTGCTCTGTCCCACCACCTGCCATCGGTTTAATACCATGGTGGCATCTGCTGCCTTGACACCGGGGACTTTGCTGTTGGAACTTTAAATCCCAGCAGAATCTCTCCTGGTGGACAGGCTTCAGGGGAGCTTCCAGACTAGGAAGAAAGGCCTGGAGATTGACTTCCAAGAGTTAACCAGTGAAAACACTGCTTCCAAGAATTAGCCAGTGAAAACACTGGGTCACAAAAGAGTTTTGCCCAACTCGTCAGGAGAGGGCAGTTGGCGGAAGAGGACCTCGTGTTTGGTGAAGTCGAGGGCCACCAGTGGCACAGCGATGAGCTCAGGCACACAGGTGGATGTGAGGATGGCATTTCTCTCCGGGTAGGTGAGGCATGCCAAGGCAGTCAGCTCAGTGACACAGGCCACCAAGCACGAGAATCTGTACATTATACACACAGGTCTCTGCCATGGACCAAAGACCCTTCCCCACCCCATCCCATTCCAGGGCCTCTCAGGGTTCAAGGACAATGAAAATTCACCCTTCATAGCCCCTTGAGATCATTGGTGGTGCAAGCCTTGAAGCACTCAATTGCTGACCAAATGGTTGGTGACTTGGCCCCAGCTCTGGTGTGTTACTTACTGGACTGGCTAACTGAGAGGCCACCAGTTTGAACCCACCAGCTGCCCCTCAAGGGAAAGCTACGGCCGTCTACTCCTGTGAAGATTGACAGCCACAAAACCCACCGGAGGGTTGCCATGTGTTGGAACTGACTTGAGGGCGGTGGGGTTTCTGTTTAGAGCCACCCTGGGAGAGAGGCCTGGTGAC
Source organism: Elephantulus edwardii (assembly GCF_000299155.1). Lineage (NCBI taxonomy): Eukaryota > Metazoa > Chordata > Mammalia > Macroscelidea > Macroscelididae > Elephantulus > Elephantulus edwardii. Next base: position 565,231 of record NW_006400188.1, on the reverse strand, counting down.
TCATTTCCAAGAGGTCCTGGCCGGGAACAGCCTGTGGGGGCAGCTCCGCCCCACACACCTGGTCTGCCTGGGTCAGAACTGACCAGACAGCCGCTGCTCTTCACGGTTCACAGCGGGTGGGTCTTGACTGAGTCCGACAGTCCCAGAAACATGTTTACCTGTGTGTTATTGATGTGCAGAGGTGTTTGGCTGTGTGGATCCTAACAAATTATTGGTGGTTTTTCAAACAATGAGTGCTTAATTGTGCTCGTGTGGAAACTGCCCACAGACCAAGAGGTACACAGAGCAAAAGGATGGTGCAGGGTTGAAGATCGGGAAAGCTGTGTGTCAAGGTTGTGTCCTTTCGCAAGACTCCCTGAGTCTGTGTGCGGAGCAGATAACTTTGAGCCGCTGGACTACTTGAACAAGACAGACGTAGCATCAGGATTGAAGCCCGGCTCGTTACCAGCCTGCAGCACAGCCTCGCTCGCTGAAAGCTAAGAGGCCTTGAAGCACTTCCTGATGAAGATCAGTGTGGATTCCACCTGAAGGTGAAGAACACAGGACTCCCCACACCTGGACCATCAAACAGCGTCATGATAAGCAGAGGAAAGGTTGACTCTATCTAGGAACTCGCTTTACTTGGATCCACACTCAGTGTTCATGGAAGTAGCAGTCAAGAAAGTAGATGCCACCTTGAATCGGGCCAGTTTGCAAAAGATTCCTTCAAACCCTTGGGGAACAAAGATGGCACTTTGAGGACTAAGCTGAACCTGACTCAGGCCATAGTATTTGCAGTCAAAACTAGGCAGTACTGTTAGGTGCTGTCAAATAGCGTCCAACCTGTAGAAACCCTCAGACAGCAGATAAAGCCTTGCCCAGCTCGGCACCATTCTCACCCACAATCTCTGCTGTGTGCAGGCGGAGCGCATCTCATTGAGGGTCTTCCTGCCCCCTTCACTGAACCCTCTACTTGTCCAAGCTTGGTGACCTTTTCCAGGGCCTCCACCTTCTGATAACTTGTCCAGATAGGTGACACTGGGTCTCCCCATCCTCACCTCCGAGGAGCACGCTCTGGCTGCACCTTCTCCAGACAGAGCTGTTCTTTTGGCAGTCCATGGGATAGATAGTCAGTACTCGTCTCCTGCACGGCGGTTCATGAGGCTGAATGACGTGGAGTGCTCCAAAGCCTCGGGGATGTTCATTCATTCTACAGAACACAGGCGCACCTCGGAGATTCACACGTCCTGTTCCCAGCTCCTGAAGCTCAAGCGAATTACATGCATCTTCTGGTTCCCAGGGCTGTTATGTTGACTCTTAGAGCCTCATAAGTGAACGAGCGCATGATGGGAAAGTCTGAACTTGGTTGAGAATGATCAGAACATGACTCCGAGATGCGGAGTGAGGCACGCTGTGGGGCAAATGGTGCTGCCCGACTTACTCAGTGCATTATTGCCGCAGACCCCAGTTGGTGCAAACACACTGTCTATAAAGGGCAGTAAGACGAAGTGGAATAAAGACAAGGTGTGTCTTCGCGTTAGCAGCACGACTCCCTGCAGATTTGGCCTCCAGGCCCCCTCTTTGGGAACACAGGACCGCAGCTGGGCGGCTTAAATGCCAGTCCTCACCTCCTGGAGGCTGTGGCCCTGGAGTCAAGGGGTCAGCAGGACCAGGCACCCTCTGAGGGCTCAACAGGCTCTTCCCTGGTCTCCCCCAGCCTCAGGTGGCCCCGGGCAATCCTTGGTTCACGGGCCTCCCTCCAAACCCTGCCTCTGTCTTCATGTGACATCTTCCCTCTGAGGTTGTCCCCTCTGGATCCCATTCTCTCCCCTTTGTCCTGTAACTGTAGACAGGTACGCCACTTTAAGGACTGAGGTGTGCCTGGGACTAGCCATGATATTTTCATTCACTCCATGTGGATGTGAAAGAAGCGCAGGAATCTAGATCACTTAAATGTGCTCCTCAGAAACCAGGCGTAGACCAAGGTACAGTTGTCAGAACAGAACCAGGGAACAGTGCATGGTTTAACATCAGGAAAGTATGCTGCAGGGTTATACCCTGTTCAGTCTGTATGCTGAGAAAATCATTCATGAAGCTGGACTATATAAAGAAGAATGTGGTGTCAGGCGGAAGAGTCATCAGCACACTTGCCGAAGGTAAAGATTTGAAGCATTTATTGAAGAAGATCAAAGACTATCACATTCAAGTGAGTTATATCTCAACATCAAGAAAACAAATATCCTCACCACTGGACCATGGTGGTTGGAGAAAAGATTGACGCTGTCAGGATTTCATTTTACTTGGATCCACAATCAGCACCCATGAGATTAGCAGTCAAATCAAAAGATGACTTGCATTGGAGAAACCTGACTTCAAAAACCTCTTCAAAGTGCTGAAGAGCAACAAAGTCAGCCTAAAGACTAAGGTGCACCTGATACAAGCCGTGATGTCTTCATTTGCTTCCTATGCTTCTGAGAAATGGACAGAGAATAGGAAGACTGAAGGAGAATTAGTACCTTTGAATTGTGGTTCTGATCAAGAGTATTGAATGTTTCATGAACTACAAAAAAAACCCACAAAACAGACTTGCTTGGAGGAAGTTAAGCTGGAGTGCTGCTTAGAAGTAAGAATGATGAAACTTCATCTCATGTACTTTGGACATGTTATCAGAAGAGGCCTGGAGAAGCATGGCCAAGTAGATGTACCTTTCATTGAGATAGACTGACACGGTGACTACAATAATAAACAGGTTGCGAGGATGGTACAAGACAAGGCAGGTGGCCTAGTGGGTAGGAAATTGTACTACTGACCCAAAGGCAGGTGGTTCGAATCACCAGTGACTCTTCAGGAGAAAGGTGGGCAGTTGAGCCTCTGAAAATCACTGGCAGGTCAGCTGTGAGTTGGTTTCAACTAGACAGCGTGAGTTTGACATATTTTTCTTAAAATGGGACCTCCCCCCCCCCCCGCCCCAGTTTCTTCCTTGGAGTTATTTTAATCTGAATCCTCTGTGAACTGTGATTTGCTGTGAAGTGTGAGTCAGTGCCCGATGTGACAGTCTGTCCAGGGCTTGGCCATTTGTCTTTGTGCAATCTGTTCATTGCTCGTGCATTCAAATACCACTTGTATCCACTACAAAAGTTTTGTAGCATTTGATTGAGAGGGGAAAGCTTGCCATCTGCCCAGCCCAGCACCTGCCCCAGGAATGCATCCCCGGTGAATGCTACCTCACTTCGTAACATCACTTTCTCCCTGACCTTGAGACACAGGAGAGAGTAAAATATATTCAAGCTCACACCAGTGTCATTGTGAAAGGAATGCTAATGAAGGCCTTTGCAAGGTTCTGGAATTTTCCTAATGTAGGAGCTCGTTGTTGGCTTGCATTAATAATTCTAGCCGGCAGTCCAAGGATGGTGGGAAACTTGAGAAGTTCAGAAGGCAGCCTTGTGCCTGTTTGCTCCCCATGCCAGACGCCTTAAACCAGCCCAGCCCAGTGGCCGCTGCGTCATTTCTGCCCCATGGCAGCTGTGTGTGCAAGCAAAGCTGTGCGCTGAAGGGTTTCCAGTGATGATTCTTTTGGGGGGGTCGGTCACCCGGCTCTTTTCTGAGCTGCCGTCATACCTCCCACTCTGCCTTTGCACAAGCATCCACACCAGCCAGGGACCCCACAGAGGATTTTCCCCTGGTGCCCACTGAGTCAGTTACACTCACAGCGACCCTGCAGGACAGAGTGGGCCTTTCTCTTAGGCTGCCCGTGGCCGATCTCTTTACAGCCATGATCAGTAAAGACACAAGGCCTGAGTGCCCCTTAGAAGCAAAGATGGGAAGACTTAGGCTGATGACCTTCGGACTTCAGGGTGGCCAGTCTCTGGGGAAGAACAGCGTGCTTGACAAAGCAGAGGGTCCGTGAAAAAAGGGAGACACATAACATCGAGAGAGAGAGAGAGAGATATTACTTCCCTGTTATTTACAGCACCCAAAACCTCGCTGGAGGGTCAGCTATGGGTTGGTTCTAAATGGACAGCATAGAGTCACGAAAGGTGAGATTTCTACTACTGAGGTCATGGTCATGGTTAGCACACCAGAGTCCGTCCTGGCTCCCGGTCCCTCAGAGCGCACCATGGCATAAAGGGAACATCGATGCTTTGACACCCTCAAGCCTTATGAAAAGAGTGTGACACCCTTGGGCTGATGCACTCGCCAGGGCACAGGTGTCCACTTTACCCGTGTGCCTCATCAAAGTGACACCATCAGAATCAGGGCTGCTGAGCTTTCTAGAAAACAGTCATTAAAAAATTATGGGCCGCCGAGCTCTGGTGGCCTAGTAGCAAGAAGCTGCACTGCGATCCCAGGTGAGCTGTCCCTCCCCTGGGTTTCCAAGGCTGTAAATCACACCCAGGGAGCTTGCGCCTCATTCTCCCTGGTGGATTCAGCACAACTCCTAGGACTAGACTAGGGGCCAGGGAGCTTTTTCCATAAAGAGCTAGGTGGTATTTTGAGCTTTGGGCGCCTACACCAGCTCTTTCACAGCTACTAACTGTTGTCTCTGCTGTCATAACTCAGAAGCAACCACAGACAACATATAAACAAATGGACGGGACTGTGTTTCAGTAAAGCTTTATTTCAAAACCAGGTGTAACGGGACCTTGGAGATCTCGCAGGTTGGATCCCAGAGCACTGTAGTAAAGTGAAGAGCACAGTAAAGCAGGTCACGCTAAGTGTTGTGTGTCATGATTAGGTGCTGTCCCATTGAGTGTGCCTCACTGTGACCCTGTGAACAACAGAGCTGAACTTTGCACTGTCCACACCTTCCTCATCGCCTCTGACCCTCCTGAACCCATGGCTGCTTTTGTTTCCTGGTACACATCAAAGGCATATTTTGTATGCTTTCACTCCACTGCGGTTTGTGAGGCATGCTGGTGGTGCAGTGGGCTGAGCCTTGGACTGCTAACCAGAAGTCTGTGGCTTGAACCCACCAGCCACTCACCCCACAGGAGGAGGAGGAAGCAGTTTGCTCCCGTAAAGATTTGCAGCTCTGAATGTAGGTGGGGCAGTTCTGCTCTTGTCGACAGGTCGCTGTGAGGTGGAAAGCCTGAAGGCCATGGGGTTTGGCTTTGTGGCAGAGGTTGTTGGGTGTGCAGGGAGCACTGATGGTATCGTCTGGAAGGTGTTGTGCTGATGGAGGCGTTGCACTGATGGAGGCGTTGCGCCGATGGTGTTGCCTGGAAGGGGTTGCGCCGATGATGTCATCTGGAAGGGATTGCACTGATGGTGTTGCCTGGAAGGCGTTGCACTGATGGAGGCGTTGCACCGATGGTGTTGCCTGGAAGGGGTTGCGCCGATGATGTCATCTGGAAGGCATTGCACTGATGGTGTCACCTGGAAGGCATTGCACTGATGGAGGCGTTGCGTGATGGTGTCGCCTGGAAGGCGTTGCACTGATGGAGGCGTTGCACTGATGGAGGTGTTGCGCTGACAGAGGCCTTGTGCCGATGGAGGCGTTGGACCGATGGTGTTGCCTGGAAGGCGTTGCACTGATGGTGTCGCCTGGAAGGCGTTGCGTGGCTGAATGCAAAGGCTGCGTCTCTGATGGTTCAGGTCCACCAGCAGATCCACAGGAGAAAGGTGGACAGTCTCTTCGCACATGGTTTCCAGCCTCGGACACTGCTGTGAGGCGGCCCCGACCCAGTGGCACGATAAGGAGCTTAGAGGGCTGTGAGAATGACCGGTATGGGGCCCAGACCGGAAGGGAGGGCTTGCTGTTGGGATGGACACCCAGAGCCTTGCTCTGTGCAGGGTTGCCGCACACCTTCAATTTGTAAGAAACATAATCTCTGCCAAGCACAGTGAAACAAAGAGCAGTGAAACAAGGTCTGCCTGTGTCACAAGCCGGCCTGACCCCAGTTGGGGGAGGGGGGAGGGGACTCCAGTTCCCTCTGAGCGATAGATAGCAGCCTTGCTCTGTCCTGCGCCAGCCTCAGCTTCTCTGATAAGCTCGGGCCCATTGTTACAGTCACTTGTCAGTCCACCTTATTGGGGGTCTTCTCTGACCATCACCTTTCCCAGCATGGGGTCTCTTTCCGAGGACTGGCCCTTCCTGACAACTTGCCCAAAGTGTGTGAGCGGAAGCTTCACCGTCCCTCCTTCTAGGGAAGGCCCTGGTGCTCTTCCTCCAAGGTAGACTTGTTTGTTCTTTTGACAGTCCGTGGCATAGTCAGTGCTCTTCAACACCACAACTCAAAGGCGCATCTATTCTTCTTCTGTTATCTTTGTTGATTGTCCAACTTCCAGATGCACAGCAAGGCATTGAAGAGACCCTGGCTCAGATCAGGTGCACCTTAGTGTTTAAAATGATTCTTTTATTATTTTTGAGTGTGTACTGTCAAATCAGATCTGACTGGTACAAGAGGAGATTGTCCTTCCTTCTCCGGCAGAACATCTGGTGGATTTGAACCGCACACCTGGGAGTGCAGTGCAGCTTCTTGCTACTAGGCCACCAGAGCTCGGCGGCCCATAATTTTTTAATGACTGTTTTCTAGAAAGCTCAGCAGCCCTGATTCTGATGGTGTCACTTTGATGAGGCACACGGGTAAAGTGGACACCTGTGCCCTGGCGAGTGCATCAGCCCAAGGGTGTCACGCTCTTCTCATAAGGCTTGAGGGTGTCAAAGCATCGATGTTCCCTTTATGCCATGGTGCGCTCTGAGGGACTGGGAGCCAGGACGGACTCTGCTGTGCTAACCATGACCATGACCTCAGTAGTAGAAATCTCACCTTTCGTGACTTTATGCTGTCCATTTAGAACCAACCCATAGCTGACCCTCCAGCGAGGTTTTGGGTGCTGTAAATCACAGGGAAGTAATATCTCTCTCTCGATGTTATGTGCCATCGAGTCGCTTACGACTCACAGCGACCCTGTGTACAACAACTCTGAACCCTGCTCTGTCCTGTGCCAAACCTCATTGTCTCTGACACACCTACCCCCACTACCTCAGTCACTGAATCAATCCGTCTATCTCATGAAGGGTCTTCCTCTCCTGCGCTGTCCCTCCACACTCCCAAGCATGACATCCCTCTCCAAGGACTGGTCCCTCCTTGCAACATGTCCGAAGTATGTCAGACAAAGCATCAGAATCCTTGCCTCCAAGGACCATCCTGATCTCACCCTCTCTAGGATGAACCTGTTTGTTCTCCTAGCAGTCCATGGTATATTCAACACTCTTCTTCAACACTATAGCTCAAAGGCATCAATTCACTCTCTTTCATCCCTAGTCATTGTCCAGCTCTCTGACACATAGCAAGTGATTGTGAAGACCATGTTCTGGATCAGTCCAGGTTCCTAGTCTTAATCTAGAAGCTCTGCTGGAACTGGTTCACCATGGGGGAGCCCTGCTGGTATTTCAGATCGTTTCCAGCGTCGTAGCAACACACACCTACAGAAAACTGGCAAATAAGCAGCGCCGGGGTCTTTTGTTTTTGTTTTAATTTTATTATTTTTGTGCGTGTACCGTCAAATCGGATCTGACTGGTACAGGAGGAGATTGTCCCTCCTTCTCCAGCAGAGCATCTGGTGGATTTGAACCACACACCTCTGGGATTGCAGTGCAGCTTCTTGCCACTAGGCCACCAGAGCTCCCTAGAGGCGGGGTCTTTGAATGATGGTGTTGGTGAAGGCTGTTGACTGTGCCATGGGCTGCAAAAAAAGATCAAATGGATCCATCTGGAAAGAAGTGCAGCCAGGGTGCTCCCCAAAAGCAAGGACAGGGGGGCTTCACCTCACTTACCCCGAGCATGTCCTCAAGAGGAGCCAGTCGTGGGGGAAGGACATCCTGGTCGGTAAAATACACGGTTAGCGAAAAGGAAGAAAGGTCCTCAGTGAGGTGGATTGACACAGTAACTGCCGCAATGAGCCTGCGCACAGCGGAGAGTGTGAGGTCAGCTGTACACGGGGTCGCCTGAAAAAGCTGACACCACCCGGCCTCACAGTGTCTGTGTGGGGGACCCAGGTTTGATTCCCGCCGCCACCATCTGCCCTCGGAGGCTGCATGTTGCTCTGGTGCCTAGCTGGTTTCCGGCTCAGAGGGACGCAGAAGAAAGGCCTGACTAACGACCCAGGAGGCTCTGAGGGTCACAGTGGTCCGCTTGTGACCAGCCGTGGGGGTACATGTTTTGTTCCTCTGTACTTGGGTGACCAGGGTTAGGGGAAGATCTGACAGGAGTGACAACACCACTTAGTGAAGTTTATGGCTCCGGGGACCAGCAAAGGGCTGGGGTCCCCCCATGCCCTGCATTTCTGTCAATCCAGGGAAACTTGCCCTCCCCAAGCAGAGCATGAGGCTCCTGCAAAAGGGCTTCTGAGCCCACCCCAGCCTGGCACCTTCTCTTGGCTTCGTCCAGGAACGCAGTGCCCTTGAACCAACGTCTCACGTCTCGGCCCATTGAGAGCAAACAGGTTTGCCCGGCCTTGCCTGTTTCTCTGCGGGCCTGACCGCTCACAGGATGCCTTTCATTCGCAGAATGGGCAGCCTCGGCCGAGCGTCTGGTTCCCTCTGTCCTCCTTACGTCCACCCCGGTGACATTTGCTCCTTATTTCCTGCGTTCACACTGAAGACAGTAAGTGGGCAGAATAAGGCCTATAACTGAGGCAGCTGTTCTGGGGGACTTCGGAGACTTAGCAGCCCTACCCAGATTGTTCTTTCTGCCATCATTTGTTTTCCTTAAAATGCCTTTCAGCCACGTCACTTTGATTTCCAGACAGCCAGTCGGATTAACCTAATTGTTCAAAAGTCACCTGAGAGGAGAGCCAGCCGCCCTTTGTGGCAGGTTCCCAGGGGATGGCTGGGAGGTTAGTTCAGTGTCCACCCAGACCCACGATGACCCCGTGTGTCCAGCCCGTGAAGTGCGTTCCCTGCCTTCACCAGCTCTCTCTCTACCATCAGGCACGGGAGTGTCCTCTGGTCAGGTGTCCCTCCAGTGATGCGCCGGAAGTGAGAGAGCTGACCTCTGAGAACAATGCTCTGTGCTCTGTAGAGAGTTCATTAGCTGGCTTTTGGAAAAAAATCGCCTGGCCTTTCTTCCTAGTCTGTCTGAGTTGGAAAAGCTCCACTGAAATCTGTTTGTCTTGCTTCTCGGCTGCTGCTGCTGCATCACATGGCCTGACAATCAGATGGCTGCAGTGGATGGCTTAACAAGTGGAAATTCATTCTCTTTGAGTTTCTTACTCGAACTCTCATTGCCCATCAAGTCAGCACCGCCTCATAGCTGACCGTCCATTGAGTTCTGAGACGAAATCGTCCTTCTCTCCCGCAGAGCTGCTGGTGGCTTCAAACTCCTCCAGGGCTGCACCCCAGCTCTGTTGAAGGCCCTCCCTCCCTGCAGATTGTGGAGGAAAGGCCTTGTTTTCTTCAGCATCTCAGGCCTGGAATTCTCGAGAGATTTCAATGCGTGCTGGCTTTCTTGGGTGTCGAGGCCTTTTGTCTGGCCTGGGTCTGGAGAAGATGCCCTTCATCTTGGGCACTTATTTCTTGGTGGCCTTAGGGTATTGTCCCTTTCTCCCCTCCCTCCTGATTTCCTCCCCTTTTATCTCAAGTAAAATACAGGTATTTATTTTAATAATAAAAGGCTGCACCCTAGGGATACTCCCTTTATATCTTATCAGAGCTGTGATGAGATTAGGGAGGGCATGCTTTCTCAGGACAGTGAGAGTCAGGACATGGCTTCCACATTCTAGCATTACATACATGTATTTTGTTGTTTGAACCAGTGTTCCCTTGCTCTGTTCTGACGACTGCCTCTTGGTCCAAGTATAGGTTTCGCATTAGCATGATTAAATGTTCTGGGATTCCCATTCTTCTCAGAGTCAGCCACAGTTATGATCCACGCAGTCAAACGCCTTTGCATAATCAATGAAACACAGATAGACATTCTTCTGGTATTCCCTGCTTTCAGCTAAGATCCATCTAACATCAGCTACAATATCCCTAGTACCATGACCCCTTCTAAACCCAGCCTGGACTTCTGGCAGTTCTCTGCTGATGTACTGTTCCAGTCGTTTTTGGATAATCTTCAGTAGAATCTTGGCTTGCATGTGAAATCAATGCTATTGTTCTGTAGTTTCCACACTCAGCTGGGTCACCCTTCTTTGGGGATGGGAACAAATATCGATCTCTTCCAGTTGGCCAAGTGGTTGTTCTCCAGATTTCTTGGCACAGCTTGGTGAGCACATCCACAGCAGCATCTGTTAGCTGAAATATGTCAATTGGTATACCATCTATTCTGGGGGCCTTATTTTTTGCTATTTCCTTCAAAGCAGCTTGAACTTCTGCCTTCATCACCATCGGCTCTGGCTCAAATGCTATTTCATTAAATTCTTCTGTATCTGCCAATTCCTTTCGATACAATGACTCAGTATATTCCTTCCATCTTCTTTTGATACCTCCCTGATCATACAACATTCTGCCTAAAGCATCCTTGATTGTAGCAACTCGAGGTTTGAATTTGTTCTTCAGTTCCTTGAGCTTAAGAAATGCTGAACAAGTTCGGCCCTTTTGATTTTCTGACTCTAGCTCCTCGCACATTTCATTGTAATATATTCCTTTGTCATTCCGTGCTGCCCTTTGGAATCTTCTGTTCAGCTCTTTAGTGTCTTGGATTCTTCCTTGTGCTTTGGCTTCTCTACACTCCAGTGCAATCTTCAGAGTTTCTTCTGACATCCATTTTGGTCTTTTCTTCCTCTTCTGTCTTTGTAATGACCGCCTGCACTCTTCCTGGATGATACATTTAACATCCTCCCACAACTCATCTGGTCTTCACTCATTAGTGTTCAAGGCCTCAAACCTGTTATATTTTGGCTCCTGTGGATTCAGTTTAATTTTCCTCAGCTTCAGCTTGAACTTGCATATGAGTAGTTGGTGGTCTGTTCCACAATCAGCTCCTGGCCTAGTTTTCACAGCTGATATTGAGCTTCTCCAGCGATTTTTTTCCACAGATATAATCGATCTGATTCCTATGCATACCATCAGGTGAAATCCATGTGTATAATCTACATTTATGTCTCTTAAAAAACGTATTTGCAATGAAAAAGTCACTGCATGGTTCAAAATTGGGAAGGGTGTACGCCAGGGATGTGTCCTATCTCCATACCTTTTCAACCTGTATACAGAGCAGATTATCTGAGAGTCTGGGCTCTGAGGAGAAGCGTGGTGTTAGGATTGGTGGATGATCTATCAACAATCTGCGTTATGCAGATGACACAACCCTGCTCGCTGAAACTGAGGAGGACCTCATGCACTTACTGCAGAGGGTCAAGGACTGCAGTCTTTAATATGGACTGAGGCTCAATGTCAAGAAGACAAAAATTCTCACCACTGGACCAATCGGTAGCATCAGGATGGATGGTGAAGAGATTGAGATTGTACACAGCTTCAGTTTACTCGTCTCGGCTCCATGGTCAACACTCTTGGCACCAGGAGTCAGGAAATCAAAAAAACGTATTGCGATGGAAAAGTCTGCTGTTAGGACCTCTCTAAAGTACTCAAGAGCAATGGTGTCTCTCTGGAGACTAAGGTGCGCCTGTGTACATAGGGTTGCTATGAGTTGCAGACGACTCCGGCACATAACAACAACAACAACATTTTGTTGTTGTGTGCCATCAACTGAACTGGACAATAGTGACCCTGTGACCCCTGCCCTATCCTGGGCCAACCTCACCATCTCTGACACTCCTGACCCCATTCCCACAGTCCCCGAGTCAATCCTCGTCCAGGGTCTTCCTCTCCTGTGCTGTCCCTCCACCCTTCCAAGCATGATGTCCTTCTCCAAGGACCAATCTCTCCCAGCCACATGCCCACAAGGAGCTTCAAAGTCCTTGCCACCAAAGAGCAGCCTGGTTTCACCCTCTCCAGGACAGACCTGTCTATTCTCTTTGTGGTCCGTGGTATGGTCACCACTCTTCTCCACACCGTAACTCAAAGGCATTGATTCTCCTTCCGTCATCTTTAGTCATTGTCCAGCTCTCTGATGCACAGCAAGCAGTTGAGAAGACCATGGCCTGGATCAGGCGCACCTTAGTCTCTAGATGTATATTTTAGAGGGACACAATTCAATCCTTGTCACTCGTCCATCAGAGGTGACCCTGCTGGTTTGTGAAATCCCAATGATAACACTTCCGGAATGACTGCGACACCCAGGCACCACGGTGTGACAGATGGACAGTTCAGTGAGAAATACACAGACAGTCCTGAGAGGGTGCTAACAGCTTACACGTGCAGCTGCAAACAGAGCGTGGAGGTTGGCGTCCACCCAGAGGCATGGATGAGAAAAGGCCTGGCAGTTGTCTGAGAAGTAGCTATTGGGAACCTGGTGGAGGGAAGCCCTGCACTACCACCCTCGGGGTCGCCACGAGCAGAGGCCGCTTCACCTGCGGCTGTGGTTTTGTGGTTTGGTTTTTCATTCATATGGAGTCTCCTTCCTGACACAGAGAATCGGGTGAGGTTCCAGCAAAAGGGGAGGGAGTAGCCGCTAGGGAAGCCCTGGGCTGTGCTTTGGGGTGAGCTTCCCTGCCTCTTGCCTTCTATGTCAGATGTGTTCACCGTAGAGCTTAGCCTGGCTTTGCCCATTGTCCTCAGTCACTGTTCATGCCGGAGGCCAAACTGCCGTCCTCATGACCAGATTTCCCCCTTTTCAGCCTCACTGTTGTGGTTTGCCATCGAGTCAGAACTGACCCATAGCCGACCCTCCACTGGGTTTTCAGAGACAGTATATCTCACGGAGCAGCTGGTGGATTCAGACCACGGGCCTTTGGGATTGTAATGCAGCTTCTTACCACTGGGCTGCCAGAGAGTCCCCTTCATCATCGTTGTTGTTGCTGTTAGGTGCCATCGAGTCGAGTGTGACCCATAACGACCCTGTGAACAACAGATCTGAACCCTCTCCTATCCTGTGCTGTTCCCCTCAGTCTCTGACACACTTGAGCCCATTGCTGCAGTCACTGTGTCAATCTACCTGGTTGAGTGTCCTTCTCTCCTTTGCCATCCCTCCACCTTCCCAAGCTTCATGTCCCTCTCTCCAGGAAGTAGCTTCTCCAAGTAACATGCCCAAAAGATGAGAGATGAAGCTTCATCATGTGTGCCTCCAGGAGCCCTCAGGCTGCACCTCCTCCAGGGCATTTGCTTGTGCTTTCGGCAGTCCAGGGGGTGTTCAGTACTCTTCTCTAACACCACAATTTAAAGGTGTCAATTATTCTGTCATCTTTATTCATTGTCCAGCACTCAGATGCATAGCAAGTGACTGAAAAAAAACCCCACAAAAACCATGACCTAAATCAGGCACACCTTAGTCCTCAGACTGGCATCATTGCTCCTCAGTAATTTGGAGAGGTACATGACGGCAGACTTTCTCCATGCAGTACGTCTCCTGATCTGACTGCTGGTACCAAGTATATTGATTGTGGATCCAAGTAAGATAAAGTAGTTGACAGTTTCAATTTTTTTCCCTGTCTGTCGTGGTGAAAGGTGGAGGGTTGACGAGGAGAGGAAGACCCTTAACCAGGTGGATTGACATGGTGATTGCAGCAATGGGCTCTTCTTGTGTGTCAGGAGGTGTGAGGATGGCGCAGGATAGATCTGGGTTCAGATCTTTTGTTCATAAGGTCGTTATGAGTGTTCTCGACTTGATGGCACCTAACGACAACATCATGGTGTTTCCTATCAGTACAGCTACTTAAGCCTAACTTCTTGTTGTGTACTGTTGCGTTGGAAGCACCCATAGCTGACCCTCCACTGGGTTTTCAGAAGCAGTTAAATGCACAGAGCGAGATTGCCCATCTTTCTACAATGGAGCAGCTGGTGGATTTCAACTGCGTACCGTTGAGAATACAGTGTAGCTTCTTTCCACTTCTGCCTTTGCTGGATTTCTCCCTCCCCGTCTGTCAGTCTGTCATGTGATGCAAGAAGCTGTGGCATTGGTGCTTCAGATCCCAGCAGGGGCCCCCTTGGTAGACAGGTTTGTGTGGAGCTAAGAAGAATGAGCTGGAGGTCAGTGAAAGCCCACAGCCGCACCCCTGCGGGAAGGCACCCGAGATGTACAGCGCACAGGCCAGCAGCCCGGAGATGGGTGGGACCAGGCATGTTTCATTCTGAGGTGATTCATCACCAACTTGATGGGAGCTCATGGCGATGGGTGGGGCTCACTCTTGTTAAAACGTTTGAGGAGACCTCCCTAGCCAGTTGCAGTTACTGTATTGGTTAATTTTTTTTTTTTACATTTTTTAAAATTTATTATTAATTTCAATGAAAATTTACAGACTTTGGATTTCCATTCATTCATTGTTGCAGTTTTCTCCCCTCCCAACCCTCCCCCCTCATACACTACCCTCTTGGAAAAGTAAAAGAAAAAATATTTCATTGGTTTACAATCCCTCCCCCCAGGTCCACTCCACTATGCAGCCTTCGCTCTGGACTCCTGTCATGACAAAAATACCTAATCACATATCCCTTTTAAAGAGTTTCTCCCTCATGTGTTTCAATGCAGTATACATAATTAAACACATCTTTCTCAGTCTCCCCCCAACCCCAAGGTCAGCCTTGCTTTACAACAGTGGCACCATGCAGTATTTGTCCTTTTGTAACTGAGATACTTCACTCAGCATAATGTCCTCCAGAGTCACCCATTTTGAATAATATTGCATGAGTTCCTTGTTTTTCAATGCAGTGTAGTATTCCATTGTGTGAATATACCACAGCTTCTCTATCCATTTGTTTGTTGATGGACACTTAGGTTGTTTCCAACTCCTTGCTATTGTGAACAAAGCTGCGATAAACATGGGTGTGCATGTATCTGCTTGGATGTCAGTTATGGTCTCTTTGGGGTATATTCCCAGTAAGTGGAATTGCTGAGTTGAATGGTATCTCTATTTGCAACTTTTTGAGAAAGCGCCATACCGCCTTCCACAGTGGCTGGACCATGTATTGGTTAAATTTGTTCACAGCAGTGGTTCAGACATGGAGAGGACCAGGGTCTGTGCCTCTGTTTGTATTATGCTTCCTGCTGTTGTTCAGAGGGCTCTGTAGGTTCACGGGATGGGGGTCATGATGAGAGCTATCATCAGGGTCACAGCACATGGGACAGAGAAGTTCTGCCCTGCCCTTCAGTCATGGGGAAGACGCACCAAGGTCCCCAGAGAAAGTGTAACCACGTGGAAGGTGGAAGCTCCCATAGCTCCAGGTGTGTCCACAGTCTTGCAGGACGCAGGGCATTTGTCAGCAGTACCCGGGGGGCGTTTGCAGGTCTGATGCCACAGCTGGAGCCTGGAAGCTGACGTGGGCACTCCCAGGCCTGGAGAGGAAGAAGGAACGGGACAATGCCATCCTCAGACTGAACTTTGGTCACCCTGGGCCAGCCCAGCTCCCATCAGGTCCACCCCATGTGTGTCAGCAACTGGTGGTCACCAGGCCTTTGTCCAAAGACGCCTCTGGATGGACTCAAACCACCAACCTTTCAGGGTGCAGTGGAGCAGATTCACCATTTGCCCCCTGAATCGTGACGTTCTGAAGTCCTAAGTCCCTGCAGGCAGCCGCCATGTGTCATTACAGAGAGCCCATGTCACATGAAGTGTCACTTTAACCCATCTTCCTTTTCTGGTTGGTGACCTGCAGGGGAGCAGAACTGAGAAGTGGGGTTGAGTGTGTCAGTGCGTCTCATCAGGCAGCTGGTCCTCTGGACCAGGCTGAGAAGCCACCGAGATGCGGAGATAATTCCCCTAATGGCCCCTTAGCCCAGGCCCAGAATGAAAGTCCCCAGAAGGTGTTAATTAGAGGGCTGCTGTCACCGGAGGAGTCTGTCTTCTGCCTTGGGTGAATTGATTGCTTAGCATGTAATTTAAAAAGATAAAGGCACAGAGGCGTGTTCGCCAAAGCCGGAGGTGCCAGTCAAGGTAGCATCCAGGACCAGGAAAGTTCCAGCAGCAAGAATGTGTCTTGGCTGCAGCCGGCAAGGTGGCATTTCGCGCAGTGGGTGTTTAGATTCCTCTTGTCGTTGTTAGCTCTTTCGCTCCGGTCAAGCTGGCCCCCAGTTCTTCTTGTTATTGTCAGGTGCTGTTGAATCGACTCCGAATCAAGTGGAGCGTGGTTACAGCAGCATGCACCCCCCGCCCGGTCCTCTGCCACCCTCATAAGTTCTGCTGTGCCCACTGTTGCAGGCAAGGCGTCAGTCCATCCCGAGCGTCTTCCTCTCCCTCCCCGACCCTCCACTTTCCCAGGCATCGTGTCCTCCTTCACACCGTCCTCACCTCTAAGTGCCCTTGGCCGGATTCACTTCCTCCAGCACAGGTTTGTTTCACTGGTGTAGTCAGTCCTCTTCTCCAGCACCGCAGTTCAGAGACGTGAGTTCTTCCTCGCTCTTCCTTATTCATCGTCCAACTTGGATTTGTCTGTTAGGTGATTGAAAATTCCAAGGCTCGAGTCAGACACCCCCACTCTCACGGCAACCCCCAACTCCACGATCAGTTGGATTTCGAAGTGTCTCTTCCGCAGCGGTTTGGGAAGTCAAGTCACCAGGCCTTTCTTCCTGGTCCATCTTCCTGGTCTAAAAGTGCTACTGAAACCCACTCAGCCTCCTAGTCACACACAGGCCTGCATGGACGAGCTCCTGCACAGAAAGTGAGAACCCTGCCTCAGAGTCGTTGCTGCCCCCCAACCAGAAACCCCACCAGCACCGAGGGGGCTCCATCGTGGACCCTCCCTCAACTGCCCATCTTTTTTCAAAAAGCAGCTGGTGGATTTGAACCACAGGCCTTTCAGTTAGCAGCCCAGCGTGTAACATCAATTCATGAGGGCCCAGCCCATTCCAGATTAGAACTCCACCAGGTTTCGTGGCTGTGACCACCACTCTGAAGCTGATTGCCAGGCCTTTCCTCTGAGGTACCTCTGGGTATGTTGGGACCACCATGCTTTTGATGAGCGATGTTTAACTTCTTGGGTCGCCTGTTCTATAGTTGCTGCTCGCTAGTTTCCATTGACGGCGGGGTGGGAATAGTGAAGGGACTCGAGGCCTTCCAGTCCCACATCCCCCTGCTTGTCTGCAGTTGTGTTTTGGCATGGCGTTTGGGGGTGACAGTTTTGGTGTTGTGTTTTGCCATCTCCTCACCTCCACCTGCCTTGACGGAGCCTGTTTCTAAGCTTGGCCAGCTTCTAAGCTTGGCCAGCGCACTGACCTCACTGGAACACTCACTCTCCTGCGAGTCCAGGTCACACCTTAGTGTTAAAGGCCGTGGTGATAGCTGTAGGCCTGGCATAGCCACCCAGAGGGCGTGGCCCCATCCTGAGCTGTGCAGGTGGATGGAGGATGTCAGGGAGCAGGGTGAGCCTCTTAGATGAAAGCTGTCTCAACTTCTCACTCACTAGCTAACCAGAAAGTTGGTGGTTCAAACTCATTGACACCTCAGAAGAAAGGCCTGGCAATTTGCTTCCTTTAAGACCACAGTCAGGAAGACCCAGTGGAGTGCCACACACACACGGGTCGCCATGAATCCAAACCGCTTCAAGGGCAGTGGGTTTGGCTGGTTGCTTTCAGGTTATTAAGTCCTGTTAACACTATCCCAGTTAGGGAGCTCTGGTGGATGAGTCGTAAGGAGTTGGGCTGCAAACACAAAAGCACACAGTTCAAATCCACCAACTGCTCTGTGGGAGGATGGGCAATCTCCTCCTGTGCAATTTACAGTCTCTGAAAACCCGCTGGAGGCTCAGCTCTGAGTCCATTCAGACTCAACAGTACATAACAATCACGACAACAACAAGTAGGGAGCTCGGGTGGCCTACTGGATAGGGAGCTGTGCTGCCCACCCAAAGGCAGGCAGTTTGAATCCCCTGGCCGCTATGTGGGAGAAGGGAACAGTCTCCTCTGAGATTTACCGCCTTGGAAAAACCTCCGGAAGGTCAGCCGTGGGTTGGTTCCAACTTGACAGCAATTCCGCCCCCCACATGCATGGAGTCCTGGGCGATGCAGGTGGTTAATGAACCCAGACGAGAACCGAAAGGTTGGAGGTTCAGGTCCACCCATAGGTGCCTCAGAAGAAAGGCCTGGCAATCAAGTCAGGGAAAGTACGAGCACCGAAAACCCATGGGGCGCAAGTCAGTGACACACAGGGTCACCTTGAGTGAGAGGTGACCTGATGGGAGCGGGAGGGGAGGTGTTCATGTGGCTGCTTATTTGGAGAGGACTCGGGGCAACACCACGGAGCCCCATAGACATAGTGAGTTGTGTGGTGGGTTGCTGACCAAAAGGCCGACAGTTTGAACCCACCTCCCACTCTGTGGTAGGGAGACAGGCAGTCTCCTCCTGTAAAGACTGAGGCCTCAGAAACCCAGTGGCGGGTGCCCCCCAAGGAGAATCAACCTGACAGCCATGGGCTTGGTCACAATGTTGGGGCATGTTGATGGTGGTCGGTCATCACACCTGAGGTAGGGGCGTGTAGGGCGTGCACAGGACAGGCCACCATGGAGAAGGACCCCTGCCAGGCCCGCCATGCTGAGGGGAACAGCCATGGTGTAGACCCCCCACAGGAGCCTGCATGGTCACTGCGCTAACGTGCGTCCTGTTGGCCCCAGGCAGCTGTTCCAGCCCCTGAGAATCCGGGTCCTGGCTCTGCCCGCTGCACCTGCTTCTCCCCAGGATGACCGCTGGCAGTCTCAGTAGCGGGAGTCTGACCCTATTTCCTGTTGTTGACACGATGTCAGTTGCTTTAGGGTTCGTCTTTGACTGGCGCAGGCCCTGGCTCGACCCTAGATCTGCCCGAGTCCAGGCCTGCAGCCTCTATGCCTACTACGAACCATCCATCCCGTGAGTACATTGTCCAGCACCGTGAGGGACACTGCTCAGTGGTGGCTGGAATCCCAAGGTCACGGCAGCCAGCCCCACAGGATGATGGTAGCCTCCCCTCTCCTATTCCCTGTGGGCTCAGGCCCTCCTGTGCCTGGATCCTCCCGGGTGGATATGCCCAGCTCGGCTGTCCTCACCGCACGGCCGTCCCCCACCACAGCCAGGACTCTGAGGCAGGACTCCTGGGGCATCTCAGCTGGCTCTTCCCGCCTCTGTCTTTCTCCTTGCCTGCAGCTGGGTCCCCCTCATTACAGGCCGCTCCTCAGGGCCTCGACCCAACACCTGAGTCACCAGGCTCCTCCAGCCTCCCCGTACTTAGCCGGGCTCCCGGTCCCTGTCATTCCACTCTCCTGTAATTAAGTCCTTGTTCCCTCACTGCGTGGGGCCCTGCCTGTCTCACCTCAGCTCCTCCCTAATCACTGCTGTTGCTGTCGGCACTGTCACCTTTATCACCGTGAGGCACAGGGCTAGTCACGCCACTCCCAAGCCTGGGAGGCCCTCTGGGCCATCCAGGAGGATGTAGAGCTCCTTGCAGAGACCAGGCCCTTTGCAGCCAGTTGATGGTAACCCAAGGTGCAACCCCAGCTGTGAAGAGGGAAGAGCTGCTACGTGGGGTCCTCTTGGCTAGCATCTCGGTGGAAGCAGTTTGCCCGGCCTTTCTTCTGAGGCACCTTCAACCTAGTAGTCAGAGCGTGCGCACACACACATACCTAGGATCTGAAAGTGCCCTCCGCAGCAGGAGAGCACACAGATGTCACACACTGCACCCAAGCCTGCCACCAGAGCTCCTTCTCTGCCTCTCCCAGGACCCCTCCCCATGAGATGCCCATTCCTCCAGCCTCCTGCTTGTCTCTCCAGGCAGCAGCCTTCCCCTCTTCCTCCTGCCCTGATGGACTCCTACACATCCTCCACCACCCCGTGCAGGTGACCCCATGAGGCCGGCCTCACAAAACGACCCCTACCCCCTCCTGCCTGATGGACTCCTACACATCCTCCACCACCCCATGCAGATGACCCCATGAGGCCGGCCTCAGAGATCGACTTCCTTCCCCTTCAGGAGACTCCCCGGTTCCCAGACTGGAAGCCCCGCCCTCGTGGTCCCTGGCTCCCCCCAACACCAGCACCCCACAACAGAACATGCTGATGAGGTCCCTGCACACATCCGCACGTAGCTTTTGCGTGTGCCGTGGTGCAAACACACATACACTAGCCAGACACTCGTCTCTGCCACTCTTAGCCCTGCTGTTACGGTCACGGTGTCCGTCCACCCCGTTGAGGGTCTTCCCCTCCTTCACTGACCCTCCACTTTTCCCGGCATGATAGCCTTCTCCAAAGACTGACCCATTTTAACATGCCTCACGGATGCGTGGCGAAGTTTTGCCATCCTTCCTTCCCTCTAAGGGGCGACCTGACCGCGCCCTCTCTGGGACGTATTTGTTCGTTCTTTTGACCGAACGTGGGATGTTTAGATGATGAGGCTGCACGGGGCGGGGCAGGTTTCAGATCTGACGTTCACAGGGTTGCTCTGGGTCGACCTCGTCTTGACGGCACTGACATCTCAGCAGTGGCCACACGTAAGTTCAATGGCATCACTGGCTCTGACTAATGGGGTCATTCATTCTCCTGTCCTTGCCAAATCATTCCATCACCACTAACATAACTCTCTCCCTCCATCCCTCTTCTCACCCTTGTGACTGCTAGGGGACTTCTGTTGTTGTTCTTGTGTGCTGTCACATCAGAGCCAATGCTAGGTGACCCTTGCAGAAGCAGTAAATCACACGGAGGAGATTGCCCACCTTTCTTCTGCGGAGCAGTTGGCGTATCCGAACTGTGTGCCTTTGGGGTTGTAGCACAGCTTCTTACCAATAGGCCACCAGAGCTCCCTGCCAATAGTGCTTAGTATGGTCTATGTGCTGCTTTCTCAGAGGTGAGGCGATGCGGTGTCTGTCCTGTGACCACTGGCTTTGACCACTCAGCATGTCCCTGAGGTGCGTCTGTGATGCAGCGTGCAGAGGGCTTCCTTGCCCTGTACAGACAGAGTGCTGCCTCACGGCATGGACAGACCACGTCATCCTTGTCCGTTCCTCTGTGGGTCGATGCTCTGCTGGTTCCCACCTCTGGCCCTGGTTCTCTAGTGCTGCAGTGGACACTGGACCACTGGAGCTGCATAAGCTGTGACTTAGCGAAGCTGTATGTCCTCCAGCCTCCCTGGATTTAGAGGGTTTGTGGTACCCAGATCTCACGTTGGCCCCCACACAGCCCAGTTTTGCGCCACCTTTGTGACCATTCAGAGTGCTCTGGTGCGATCCATGGAGTTTTCATCATCTGCTGTTTTTGATGATTGCCAGGTCTTTCTTACAAGTCTCTCCATGTAGAAGCTTCGCTGAAGTCTGTTCAGTATCCTAGCAACATGCAGGCCTCAGCAGAGAGACCCAAGGGGCTGCACTTAAGGAACACAGGCTGGGAATCGAACCTGGGTCTCCTGCATGGAAGAGGCTGACCCACTACTGCCCTCTTTGGAGTATACCACCCAGTCGTGTGATCTGACCAGGACTCTTAGGGTTCTTCCTCACTGAACCCTCCCAGGACCCCTGGGAAGCAGGGTTGGTTCCCCAGTGCCGCTGCTGCCCCTCCCACGAGTGGGGGTAGAGTCCAGATCTGGGGCAAGGCCAGATCAGCACCCTCCTTGTCAGGACCCTGGCTGCTGGGCCCCTCGGCTTGCAGGCGAGCCCCCTTTGGTGCCTATCCTCCTGTGTCTGCTCTGCTCTTGTTCTAACTCGGGCCTGACTGGGGTTGGGGCCTGGCCTGCACTAGTGTGGCCTCGCCCACAAGCTGGCAGCCAGACCCCCATCACCTGTGTGGAGGACATGAGTCCCTGCAGGGCTCAGGAGACTTCACAGTCTCAGCAGGACCTAGTAGGTGGCCAGGATCGCAGAGCTGGCTGTGGCCTGTGACGGGTCAGGACTCCCACCACCTCCAAAGCCTGCGCTCTGGGAGAGACCACCACGCTGCAGTCCCTCATTTTCCCGTGACCTTCAGAGACGACACATGGAACTTATAAAGGGGCTATTATTTCTGAAACAATCCCTTGGTGACTTAGGCACAGAAAGTGCAGTGATCAGGGACTCTGGGCCACTAACCAAACGGTCAGTGGTTCCAGCCCCCAGCTGCTGCTGGCAGGATGAACCCGTTAGGTTTGAGGTGTTAGCCATCTCTACCCTCTGGGCCAGTTCTTCTCGGTCCTGTGTGTTCCGTGCTTGGTTGATTTACCCACCCCCACCCCCACCCCACCGAGTGATAGAAAGAGTTGAAGCACAAGCCACTAACTATAGGGTTGGAGGCTCTCATTCCCCCCGCCCCAGAGGTGCCACGGAAGAAAGGCCTGGTCAACTGCTTCTGCAAAGTCAACCCTTGACCTACCCTGACCCATCTGGGAACTGCCACACCATCACTGTCCACTTGTAATTTTTATTTATTATTATTATTCAATTTATTTATTTACAAAATTTGAATACATTGTTTTCCAGACCAGATTCTTCCAATTTCCCTCACCACCACCGCCCATCAAATTGTACAACCCGATGATTAAACCGCCCTTCCCCCGCACATCCTGATCCATTCCCCCACTTGGATCCTCATACTCATTCTACAGTAATGGCTTTATTACACTGTCCATTTTTTGGTAATTTCTTTATTATTTTTTTGTTTGTTTGTGTACTGTCAAATCAGATCTGACTGGTACAGGAGGAGATTGACCCTCCTTCCCCGGCAGAGCATCTGGTGGATTCGAACCGTGAGCCTCTGGGATTGTAGTTGCAGCTCCTTGCCACTAGGCCACCAGAGCTCCCCTTTTTTGTTTGTTTGTGTATTGTCAAATCAGATCTGACTGGTACAGGAGGAGACTTTGCCCCTCCTTCTCCAGCAGAGCATCTGGTGGATTCGGACCTTGGACCTCTGGGATTGCAGTGCAGCTTCTTGCCACTAGGCCACCAGAGCTCCCTTCAACCGTCCACTTTTGACAGCATTTAGAAACCCACGAAGCTCATTGAGCTTTTTCTTTTTTAAACCTTGAATTTTAAAATCCTCTCAGATTTCCAAGAGAGTTTAAAAGGTGATCCAGGGGGTTTCCAGAGACCTTTTACTCAGCTTCCACTAATGTTAACTTTTATTATTATTATTATTGTTGTTGTTGTTGTTATTGTTGGTGTGTACCATAGGGTCGGAGCCGACCCATTGCTGACCCTCCAGTGAGTTTTCAAGGCACACGAGGAGATTACCCAGCCTTCTCCTGGGGAGCATCTCATGGCTTTGAACAGCTTGGCTTTGGAATTGCAGTACAGCTTCTTGCTACTAGGCCACCAGAGTTGTTGTTGTTATTATTATTATTATTGTTGTTCTTATTATTATTATTATAAGATTCCACGACCATGACCAGGAATTTGGAAAGTAGAAAATTGAGGGGAGACACCCATAACCCCAGGTCCCTGTAATTTGTCACCATTTTTGTGACTCGCCTTCCAGATCCTTCCTTCCTCCATGACTTCTCTGCCGGGCTCCACTCATTGGCTCAGCCTTTCAGGAAGGCAGCCCAGTGGTCCCTGTCCACAACCGGAAACCGTTTCAGCCCTTTGTTTGCTCTGACCCCATGCATCCGAGGGTGCGGTCCGTGTGAAGCTGGAACCGTTGGTACCTGACAGCAGGGCAGCGGCGTGGAAGCGGGAGCCCGTCAGCACGTCACTGTGAAACCCCACACGGCTGTGTGTGCTAACACTTTCTTGTTGCTTCTGGGAACCTGGTGGCTTAGTCCACAGGGAGCTACACCGAAAGGCAGAGCCTCTCCAAACATTCAAATCCACCACCAGCTCCATGGGAGTAAGACGAGGGATTCACAGCCTTCGAAAACCCACTAAAGGGTCAGCTATGGGTCAGTTTTGACTCGGTGGCATCGAGTGAGGGAGTGTATTGCGAATCTGCACAGCAAAGCATACACCAATTCATTTGTTTCTGCACGTACAGTTGAGAACCTCTGATGCCAGGCTTTTAAAGCACCATGCTCACCGTCCTTTTCCGAATTGTTCTTACACACACACACACACGCACACACACACACACACACACACACACACACACGTTAACATAAACTCCACCCCCTCAATTTCCAGTCTGACTTTTGAATCTGATAAAATGTAACTTTTTTTCCCCCAGTTTATTTTTTTAACTGAAGGTTTACAGATTATATTGGGGTTGTGCAACCACACATAGATATTTTACAATACCAATTGCCCTTGATTGATGCAATAAATTAATTTTTCTATCTATATAGGACAGTTCCATGGTACACACCCTTCCCAGTTTTGAACCATGCATTGTTTCCTTGCTCTGTTCTGACGACTGCCTCCGGGTCCAAGTGTAAGTTTTACATGAGCACAATCAAGTGTTCTGAGATTCCCATTCTACTCAGAGTCAACCAGTTTGTTGTGATCCACACAGTCAAATGCCTTTGCATAGTCAATGAAACATAGATAGGCATACCTCTGGTACTCTATGCTTTCAGCCAAAATCCATCTAACATTAGCTATAATATCTCTAGTGCCACAGCCTCTTCTAAACTCAGCCTGCACTTCTGGCAGTTCTCTGCTGATGTGCTGTTCCAGTCGTGTTATTTTTTATAATCTTCAGTAGACTCTTGTTTGCATGTGATATTGATGATATTGTTGGATAATTTCCACACTCTGTTGGGTCACCTTTCTTTGGAATTGGAACAAATATGGATCTCTTCCAGTCAGTTGGCCAGGTGGTTGTCCTCCAGATATCTTGGCACAACTTGGGGAGCACATCCAGGGCAGTGTCTGTCTGTTGAAATATGTCAATCAGTATGCCATCAATTTGGGGGGCCTTGTTTTTTGCCGGTTCTTTCAGAGCAGCTTGAACTTCTTCCTTCATCACCACAGGCTCTTGCTCATCCATTGTTTCATGAAATTCTTCTATGTCCACCAATTCTTTTTTGGTATGATGATTCTGTATACTCCTTCCATCATTTAATGTTTCCTGCATCATTTAAATCATTTCATATTCTGCCCAAAGCATCTATATATGAGGGAGATCCATCTGACATTGGTGATAATGTCGCTAGTGCCGCATCTTCTTCTAAACCCAGCCTGTACTTTGGGCACGTGGCCAGGAAGGACCAGTCCTTGGAGAAGGACATCATGCTTGGAAGAGTGACGGGACACCGCAGGAGAGGAAGAACCCAGATGAGATGGATTGACACAGTAACTGGGGCAATAAGGGGTAGGTGTGTCAGAGTCAGTGAGACTGACTCAAGACAGGGCAGGGTTCAGAGCTACTGTACATAGGATCGCAGTGACTCCACGGCACATAACAGTAACAGCAATATATGAGCAAGCTCTGTTGGCCTAGTGGCACGCAGTTCGAATCCACCAGCTCTCCTATGGGAGAAGGATGGGCAGTCTCCTCCCGTGCAATTTAACTGCCTCTGAAAACCCACAGGAGGGTCAGCTATGTGTTGGTTCCAACTTGATGTGCGCACGTGCACACACCCACACATACCTAATATAACTAGAGAGCTCTAGTGGCCAAGTGGTAAGAGCCTCTGCTGCAATCCTAACGGCACCTGGTTCAAATCCACCAGCTGCTTCATGGGAGAAGGATGGGCAGTCTCCTCCCATGTGATTTACTGCCTCTGAACACCCACTGGAGGGTCAGCTATGGATCGGTTGGCACATAACACCTCCACGTTCTAACTGAACTCCGGTGGCCTAGTCCACAGGAAGTTGTGCGGCTCACGGAAAGGCAGCACCTCTCTGGCAGTTCAAACCTACCAGCGCCCCCGGAGGAGAAAGTGGACAGTTTCCTCCGATGTGATTTACAGCCTCTAAAAGCCAAGTTAGAGGTTCACATGCACCTCAAAGTGCCTTGGAAGAAAGGCCTGGCAAACTGCTTAAAAAAAAAACCCCATCCACTGAAAGCCCTATGAAATGTCATTCTGTTCTGGCACACATGGGGTCACCATGTGTCGGAGCCGACTTGATGGCAAGGCCCCCTCTTTGGGACTATAGATTATCTTTGTAGATCCTTGCGTTTTCTCAGGTTTCTGCTGACATACACAGTCAGGAGGACTCCCACAGCTGTTTATAATGGTGTTGCTGGGGCTGATCCGTGTGGGGTGGAGACTTGCGTGCTGTCAGGTTTGAGTTCTGGTGGCGCCGTGGGGGATCACTCACCTGCGAGCTAACAGATCATGGGTTTGAACCCGCCAGTCGCTCTGCTTGAGAACAGCGGCCTGAGAACCCCGAGTGGGCGGATCTGCAGGGTCCCACAGGCCCCATGAATCAGGGCGGTCTCGCCAGTGATGCTGGGTGGTGTGGGCTGCTCGATACCAGGTGCTAGTTTTGCATTACGCACCACGAGGTGCTTTTTTCACATTTCTTTTTCCTTTCCCTGGGGTCCACTGAGGTGTGAGATGACGGTAGGTTTTCTCCCCCTCCCATATCTTGATTCTTTTCCTCGTTTCTTGCTGTAACAAGTGTAAAGCAGAACAGAATCGATCCGCTGGCTACTTATCGATTGAGACTATTCTCAGGCGGCCAGAGAGCCGAGAACTGTGAGCTAGAAGCTTCGTTTTGCCTGTCTCTTAATTGTCTCCCGAATACTTGCCTGAGGCTGGTGCTTGCTAGAACACTCCAGAGCTGCCAGGAAGAGAACTCTCCTCAGAAGCAAAGCAGGGGGGTGCGGGGAGGGGCCCGGACGCCCTGAGTCTGTGGTGAGGTCCGTGTCTCGGGACCTGAGCTTTGCAGAGCACCGTGTGGCATGGAAAGGCTGTCCCTGCCCACAGCTACTGGCCTCTTGCCTGTGTGTGGGTTTTGTTTTTTTTTCTCCACGACCTTTCTGGGAAGGCCACGGTCACCTTCCGACCAGGACCCAACAGGCTGCTGACTTTGTCCTTGAGAGGCAGCAGCCAGAACACTCAGTTTGTAGTGGGAAATTCATGCTCCGAGGGAGATCTTTCTAGAAGCCAGGGCAGGGGAGATTGCCGTTAGGTGCATCCCAGTGGCTGTTACTCCGTGTGTGTCAGAGAACTGCTCTGAGGGCTGTCAGGGGCTGGTTTTTTTCGAAGTAGATTGCCAGCCCTTTGTTCCAAGGTGCCTCTGGCAGGCCTGAACCAACAGACTCTTGCTTAGCCGCTGAGTGTGTTCACCATCTGTCCCAGCTGGGCCTCCTCTAAACCTCTTGATTTTAAAGGATTTAAAACCACGTCCGGTGTTCATGTGAGACTTATTCTAAAAACCTCTAAGGTTGCTTTCAGCAGCCTGAGAACGTTTCTTTGTGGGTTCTGAGGAGGCCTGCGGAGTTGGTGGGGCCTGGGCCGATATCTCGCAGGCATGGAGCCTGTGGCCCCAAGAACTGATGACCACTTTGTGGACGGTAACTCCTGTATGGCAGAACGCCGTTATGTGAGGCCTTTTGTCCAGATTTTTTTTTTTTAATCAGGCACAGTTTCCATCAAGTCAGCCCTGACGCACAGTGGCCGCTTCTGTGTCTCCAGGCGTACCTGGGCCCCATAGCGTTTTCAAGGTCTGATGGTTTGGAAGCAGGCCACCAGGCCTTTCTTCTGCCTTGCCCCTGGTTGGGCTTGAGCCTAGGTGGTCAGCTGAGGGTGATAACACTTCACCCCACCCAGCCACCCCCTTTCCTGAATTTTTGAAAACCAGGACAGGATTGAGTAAGCCGAGTTGTCTAAGGGGCTCTCACAACTTCTCAGTTCCAGGAACCACAGCTAGACTCTGCTGCTGCCCTCTGCATGGGGTGCTGAGAAAGGCACGGGGTTTTTTGCCTTTGATTAAAGAACATTTTCCCTTTCTCCCTTGGTGTCTGATTTTCATCCCTTCCCTCCTCTAACTCCTGGTGGGAACAGCCGGCTGCCGAGGGCCAGGTGCCCGCCGATCAATGGTCCAGCTCAGCGGTGACCAGACAGCGCTAATTGGGCTTCTGGCCGGGCGGATGGTGCCAGGCAGCGCTGGGTCCCATGCCACGCCTCCGCGGGCCTGACACTCATGGCTGTGGGGTGCAGGAGACCACAGCGGCAGGATGGACATGCATCCCAGGGCAGAACGATCAATGCATCCAGCACCTTAAACCTCAAATCAAATGCCTCGTTCCCTCCTGAAGAAAGATGTTATTCCGAAGCCTTTGGGGGGGAGGGGGTGTCTCACACCACCAACCTTTCAGTAACTGGACACCCCCAGCCTCCTCCAGCCCTGACCCACCAAGCCCACCCCACTGCCGGCCACTTGGTTCTGACTCGTGACAGCCCGGATCCTAAATCCTTACAGGAGCAGACTGCCACAGCTCTGTCCTGCTGGGCAGCTCATGAATTCGAACCACCAACCCTGATGTTTATAGCCCCACCCACAACATGCTACCCCACCAGGGCCCCTCCTCTGCCCTGGGCCACCACTAAGTGGTCTCTATGCAATCTCTCAGTGGACTCTGCGGCCTTTTGTACCCAGCTTCTCTCACTCGGCATCACGTGTTCAAAGTCCAGCCGTGGCGTGGAGCCGGGCCTCGTTCCTTTTCAGGGCTGCGTAGTAGACCATGGTGATTTTTATTTTCTTTCTGCCCTCTTTTTATTCCTTTTTCCTGCCCTCATAGCTTTGGCTTCTAATGCTCTCCTTTTTCTGTTCATTTGAGGTGTTGGTTTAAGTTCGTGATCTTTTTTACCATAAATATTACTGAAAATTGTTGCCGTAAATTTCCTCCCAGAGATTCTCTTGAGTCTAGGGATTTTTTTTTTTAAATCTCACGTTTCATTTCTATCACACAGTAGGGAGCTCTGGTGGCCTAGTGGTTCAAATCTGCACTGCACTCAGTTCAAACCCACCAACTGCTTGGGAGAAGGATGGGCTGTCTTCCTCCCATGTGATTTACTGCCTCCAAAAACCCACTGGAGCGTCCAGTACGAGTCGGTTCCAGCTTTACGGCACACAGCGACAGCATCACCTAGTAGCTTTTCAGTGGTGTGCTATTGTGTTTCTGTTTTGTTGGGGTTTTGTTCCTTATTTAGCCTGTTGTGGATGTCTGGCTTCATGCCATCGTGGTCAGAGGAGATGCTCTGTGCTGCTTGATCTCGAAATTGGTTGACGTTTACTCTGCATCCCAGTCTGTGTCCATTCTGTACATGGTCCCTGTGTGCTAAGAAGGCCTGGCTTGTTCTGATGCTGCCTGGCGTGTTCTCTGTGTAACTGGTAGATCCCATTTCATTTCTCATTGTTCTGTGTGATCTTTTTAGATGCTCTGTGATCAGTAAAGTTCTGGTGGCTTAGCCCATAGGGAGCCGCGTCGCTGGTGGTTCAAATCCACTAGTGGCAGCTGGCTGGATGCCAGTGGACACAACCCACTTCCGGCGTAGCCATGGCTGCTAAGGCTGCTACCACCCACCCGTTAACTACTGTCGCTAGAGCTTGTGAACAAATATACAGGACTGAGGATTCATACTGGAGTGAAGAGTGATAAGGAAGTCGTTGGCGCGCCTCTAGGTTTTGATGACTTTGTCAATATGGTCTTGGAAGATGTCACTGAGTTTGAAATTACCCTAGAAGGAAGAAGAATTACTAAATTAGATCAGATTCTGCTCCGTAGAAATAATATAACAATGCTGGTTCCCGGAGGAGAAGGACCTGGAGTAGGAGTGGATTTTCTTGACTGATTACTAGCTCCTGTTTTGTTTTATGAAGGAAACAAAATGGGGAGAAAAGTACAACAATGAGGAAGCAGTCTGCTTCTGTAAAGATTTAGAGCCTTGGAAACTCAAGGAAGCAGTTGGACTCAGGCCAGAATTACCGCTGTGAGTTGAAATCAACTCGGTGGTGGGTTTAAAGGGTTTTGAGTCTGTAATAGGGAGCGGTGTATTGAAACCCCCAGCTACTTCGAGAGGGCTCTGATGGCTTAGTGGTGAGGAGTTACGCCACCAACCCAAAGGCACACAGTTCGAATCCTCCTGCTCCACTTAGGGAGAGGATGACCATTCTCCTCCGTGTGGTTTATTGCCTCCAAAAGCCCGCTCGGAGGTCAGCTATGAGTCAATTCCGACTTGATGGTACACAGCAACTGTTAACGTGCGGTTGTCTAGTTCTCCTTTCATAGCAGTAAGGGTGAAGTTTGTTTTGTCTCTTGGGGCACCTTGCTAGTAGGTGAACGTATGTTTGTAACTGCTCTCTTCTCACCGCCTCTGCCCTTTGTTCTGTGGCGTCCTTCTTCGTCTCTTGTAAGGTATTTGGATCTAAATCCCATTCTGTCGGGTAGCAGTCTGGCCTCTCCGGTTCCTTTAAGTTTACTGGTTGCACAGAACATTTTTCTTTTCAGTCTGTTTGTGCCCTTACTTTCGAGGTGTGAAGAAACTATTTCTTGGCACCTCTCTTCTACAAGGAACCAGCCTCGATGCAGGTGTGGAATAGAGCGTCCTCTAGCGACAGAATAAATAGTAGACTACATGGTGTCTTTGAAGGCGTGAAAGCCCCTTTTCACTAAATTTCTTTCCCTCGCACACCTCTTGAGCCTAGTGACGACAGTGTCCCTGTAAAAGACCCAGGGCACAAAAACCTGAAAAAATGCGTGAAATCACTCACCAACCTAAAACCTCCCCCAATGTGTGGTAACCTAAGTGTCCACATAGAACTCATCTCCACAGGGTTTTCAGGGGCTGATGTTTCAGGAAGCAGGTTGCCAGGTCTTTCTTCCAAGGTGCCTGTGAGTGGACTTGAACCTCCAGCCTTTTGGTTATAGCAGCTGAGTGTGTTCACCCTCAGGCTACCTGGGGACTGTGAGCCACCCACACCAGGCCACCGGGAACTTGGAGCCGCCCACAAAGACGTTTGTTTCTTGTTTTAGATTGAGCTTCCTCAGCTCTCTGATCAGACTCTGATTCTTCAAGGGTCTCTGTTCACCCTTTCTTCCGTGGCCTGTGCTTAATTCTGGACCCATTCGACTTTGGGCACGGTGTTGGCAGGCCCATCCCGCTACACCCGCTCACCGATGGGCTCTCGGAAGCTTCCCCGGTTTTCATGATTGCCCAGGCCGGACGGAGCGTGTACCCGTGAGACTGGAGAGACGGTGGCTCTGAACAAGGAGGACTCAGGGCTTTTGTTTGCATGTGAGGTGCAGGTTTTGTCCCTTTGCCTGTGGTAGCAGTGGCGGTTGGTGTTCCTTCACTGCTGTAGGCTCGAGTTCACCAGAAAACACATCCCCTTTGTGGGCTGAGCTAGTTACAGAATGCGGAGTCCTCCCCTACAGTGAAGGCAGGACCTGGCCACTAGCGTCCACTGCATGGAAGGTGTAGACAGCCAAGATGGCCAGCAGGGATGAAGAAAGGGGCCTGGAGCAGGGTGGGGGTCAGGGCCATGAGCTTCTGCTCTTGGTGGTGGAAGAATCTGGAAAGCCATAGGTCTGGGGTTCGTGTCCCATGAGGAGTGTAATTCGTGTCATCAGCTGTGTGGGACAGTTTTAGAAAGCATGACTCGGAGCACCCGTCTCCACGTCACAGGCGTGTCCATGAAGCCACAGCCTATGCGCCGGCCCCAGTGCTCAAACTCATGTTGTCGTTTATGGACCTGTCTGGTGCGCACCCGTGAGCATGCCAGTAGCCACCTCAGCGCCCCCATATCCTCAGTCCCC
>NW_006400188.1:526356-533025 GCF_000299155.1 Elephantulus edwardii | reverse complement strand
TGTATCCTCAGCCTCCCCATGTCCTCGCCCGTGTCCTCAGTCCCTCCATATCTTCAGACCCCCCTGTATACTCAGCCTCCTCCCGAATCCTTGCTTCCATCCTCAGTCCCTCCATAACCCCCTGTATCGTCGGTCCCACCATATCCTTGGTCCCTCCATCTCCTCCTGTATCCTTGATCCCCTCTGTATCCTCAATTCCCCCATATCCTCAGCCCCCCTGCATCCTTGATCCTCCTTGTACTCTCAGTCCCCCTTATCCTTGGTCCCCCGTATCCTCTGCCCTCCACCCATATCCTCAGTCCCCCCGTATCCTCAACCCCCCTATATCGTCAGCCCCTTGGTCCCTCCGTATCCTTGTTCCCACCTGTATCCTTGGTCCCCACCCCATATCCTCGGCCTCCATATCCCCAGTTCCCCCTGTTAAGTTAGCAGGCTTAAGGAATCAGAGAGAATGAGAGAAAGTTTTATTAAAGGGGGGAATAGGGGCGCTCCGGGGTGAGGTTCCTCATTCCGGAGATGGCCTTGAACTTACTGAGGAGGTTTTTATAACAGTCTTTAGGGAAGGAGGGGAGGTACATTCCACTGTGATTTATGGTTCTGTTGGCTCAGCCAGCCAGGTTAGGCCGTTTGCTCTTCTTATCAGTGTTTGAATTCTTCATTCTTCCCCTTGGCCCCCCTGTCCAGACTTAACACCGCCTATGTCTTCCGTCCCCCATATCTTTGGTCCCCTCACATTCTCTGTCCCCCCTATATCCTCAGTCCCCCATATCCTTGGTCTCCCCACATCCTCGGTCTACTCACATTCTCTGTCCCTTCTATATCCTCAGTCCCCCCATATCCTCGGTCCCCCCACATCCTCTGCTCTCACTGTATCCTCAGTCCCTCTATACCCTCTGTCCCCCCATACCCTCAGTCCTCCGTATCCTTGGACCCCCAAATCCTTGGTCTCTTCACATCCTCTTTTCCCCCGTATCCTCAGTCTCCCATATTCTTGATCCCCCCCACATCCTCCATCTCCTCACATCCTCAGTCTCCCCTGTATCCTCAGCCCCCCTGTGACCTCTGCCCACCCACACCCTCAGTCCCCCATATCCTTGGTCTCCCCTTTGTCGTTGTGCACACGGAATGTGACCGTCAGCTGGCAGGGCGCCTGTGGGAAGATGCTGTCCCAGCGTGGAGACGCCTGGCTGTGGGATGCTGGAAGAGCAGTGGCTGGGCCCTCCCGCCTCTTCTAGGCTCCGCTGCATTTCAGGAAATGGTGTTGCTGTTTGCTGTCCAGGGAGGCATCCACCCTGATGTGTGGCACCCCATGTGTGTGGGTACAGCCCCTCATCAGGTATTAGGGCTGTGATCTTTGGGAAGCAGATTGCCAGGCTGTTCTTCCATGGTGTTTCGGGGGCGATTCAGACTGCCAGCTTTGTGGTCAGCGTCAGGGCTTTTAACCGTCTGCACCACCAGGGGCTCCCAGACTTCTTCGGACCACTGTTTGTCCTTGCCAGGAAGAGCTTCAGGACAGGACCTCCACCTTGCAGATGGTTGAGCCTGGCACCCTTCTCACCAGGGCCAGTGGAAGTTATTGGCTTGTCCACTGAGCAGAAGGACTCAGGCTAAGACCACTTAGCTTTCAGAGGTTATATGTTTTCTGTAAAATACAAGTCGAGGGTACAAGCATCCTACAAGGTGGAGCCACAGGCTAAGCGCCCAGCTGCCAGCCACAAGGTTGGCCGTTCGAACCCACTGCTCCCATAAAAATCACAGCCCAGGAAATCTTATGGGACATTGGGTCATGATGAGAGGAAAGGGACCCAGCAGCCCCCAGCAACACTAGCAACAAGTGCCTTGCGATGTGAACTCAGATGAGCTCCCCAAGACCGTTAGCACTGGTGGCATGCCCTGGCTCCCGGGCGGGTGTCAGTTATTGTGATGTTGTGCTGTTAGGTGCCATCAAATCGTCTACAGCTCACAGTAGCCCTGAGCCTCCCCCTTTCCTGCACCCCCTCACATCAGAGTAGCGCTGTGTTTTCAGTGGCTGGTTTTTAAGAGTGGATAGCCAGGCCTTTCCTCCGAGGGGGTGGGCTTTCCAGGCAGCAGCCGAGCATCTTGGGACCCCCAGGTTAATGTGAAAATCGCGCTTTTGGGGGGGGGATGCATCTTGCACAGGAGGGAGGTTTAAAGGGCTGTGTGAGCTGGCCTAAGAGCCTGTATCCGCTTCAGGGATAAAAGGCTGCTCAAAGCGCCGTGCCTGTCAGTGAGATGCCTGCCTGCTGGGGTCCTGGGGTCCCCAAGTCGCCCTGACAGCAGCCGTAGACTAATTGGATCACTTCTGCAGCGCTGGCTGGAGCAGACAGGTCCCGGCTCCTGATCCCAGGGTCGCTGCACTGTCAGTCTTGCGGCCGCGGACCCGGAGGAGAGCGAGCACAGAGCACGCGGTGTAATCGCCACCCCAGGCGCTCACAGTGGGGACCAATTTCCTGCCCCACCGGCTGGCCAATACAGTAAGCTGCAGCCTCACCTTTCTAGAAGGATCGCGCCACAGGCATAAAAACACCTCCGCAGCCACGCAGCACCCCAGCGCCCCGAGTGTGGCCATGGGGAATGCGCACCCCAAGGGCAGCCCCCAGAGCGGGGCATTGCCGGGCCGCTCAGAGCTGTCCTTCTACAGCTCTTTCCCTCGGAAATGGAACGAGAAGGTCTTCCTGGACAACGAGCTGCTCACCTCCCGGGTCCTGTCCGCACTGCGGCCACAGCCCGAACGGGGCCTCCGGGCGGCCACCTTCCGCTGCCCGGCACACTTCCTTAGCACCAACTCTGTGTTTGCCTCCGTCGCAGCCTCGCTGAAGGAGCATCCCCGGGGCACCCTCCTGTCCCCCGACAGCAGCCCAGCCCTACCCAGGAATGTCGGCATGACGGTCCCACCGAAGGGGGTTTCACCGCCAGCACCGAGCACAGCCGGAGTGGGGACAGGACTCGGGTAAGCAGCCCCTTCACCGAGCGCCCGTGGTGAGAGCTGACATGTCCATTAGCACCTGCCTCCGGGGGACCCCTTCTCGTTTTGTCCAGAGCAGCGGGGTGTTGCAGCCATTGGGGACTGTGGAGTTCTTCCAGAACCTTCCTGCACTTATCCCCAGGGCACAGTGTCTTGGGGTACCCGGGAGGCTGCCCATCACTCAGTGTGCCCCATACAGTGTATCTTCACGGGGGCTGTGCAGGAGCTGTGGGGCTCACTTCATGTCTGAGACAGGGCTGCCCCAGCGCGGACCTGAGGAGCTGGGGGTCCTTGGAGTGAAGGGGGCTGGGGCACCACCTTCGGGCTCCACGAAGGGGCCCCTCTTCCCATTACCATCTGTGGCGATGGGAGATTCGGCAGCCCGTGTCGGTGCTCCATCATCCTGGCCACTGGATTTCTGAGGGAGGCAGGATGCTCGCAAATGCTGTGTTCTATAGATTTTCACAACGAAGGGGGAAAGCGTGCATCACCCTCGTCCCCAGCTGTGAGGCTGGCCCCCAACTGTTGGTGGGAGGGATTCTGGGGGTTTCTGTAGGCTCCGGAAGTCGGTCAAGAGTGCCATCAAGTCAGCCCTGACTCAGGTGACCCCCTGTGTGTCAGGGTACAGCTGTGCTCCCAGAGCTTTTAACAGCTGACTTCTCAGAACATCACCAGGCCTTTCTTCTGAGGGGCCTCAGGGTGAATTCGAACCCCCAACCTGTTAGCAGGTGAGCACATTAACTCTACCACTGGGAGTATCAGGGTTGGTGAAGGAAGCCTCCAGTTAATGAGCTCTTAGAATGTTCCTGAATGTTCAGGATCGTGCCACTGGAAGGCATGCCACTGTTGGTACTGACAGAACAGCTGCCCCCACTTTTAAGCTTGAGCTGAGCCAGGGCAAAGTCCCCGTCAAGGACAGAACAGCCCTCAGCAGTGTAGCGTCGGGTGGGGTCAGAGGCGATCTCGCTCGGGGAGTGGGGTTTGTGTCCAAGAGTGACTCCCATGTTCAGAATCCATGTTCCTATGATTTGTGCATAGACCCATCACAGGAGAAATGGATGAAGCCGACTCGGGGTTTCTAAAACTCAAGCAGACAGGGGACGACTCTGTCTCACTGACCTCCTCCAATGCCGAGTCCATTTTTGTTGAAGGTACGAGCTCTTCTGTGCTGCAGGGGTCTTCAGGGGCCCCCACATCAGCCAGCATGAGATGTGGAAAGGTGTCCCTGAGAGGGGGCAGAGGGACAGGCGGTGCTGACCTCGGGGCATGGAAAGGTGTCCCTGGGAGGGGGCAGAGGGACAGGCGGTGCTGACCTGGGGCGTGGAAAGGTGTACCAGGGAAGGCTGGAGTGGAGGGAAGCGCTGACCAGCCCAGCCTAGACACAGCATGGCCTCCCCCTTTCAGACTTCTACGCCGCCCCTCTGAGGAGCGAGTTCGAATCCGATGCCCACGAGCTGGAGGCTGAGTCCTGGAGCTTGTCAGTGGACCCGGTGTACATGAAGGCACAGAAGCGAGAGGTGGTGAAGAGACAGGACGTCATATACGGTGAGAGGCCCGGGGCCCCCTTCTTTCTGGGTCGGTTCCGCCTGGCTGCTGGGTCCCCCGACCGTTAGGCCATACTGCCATCGCCAGTCTCCTGGAGCGGGGTTTGCGGGGGCAGGGTGGAAGTAGCTCTGTGAGATCACGCCGCTGCCCTGCTGGTGACAGTGACCCACGTATGACGCACACTGACTGGTTCCCCCTCTCACGTGGTCCCACCCTGCTGTCCCCGATGACCCCAGGCAGCCCAGGCTTGGCTCTGGGGGTTGTTGATGTTGTTGTTAGATCCCTCTAGTCAGTAGTGATTGTGACTGTGACCCTATGTGATGCAGGAGGGCTCCCCAGGGTCCCCTCGCTGTCACCTTTAGAGGAACAGATCTCCAGCTCTTTCCCTCAGGGACCCCACAGCCTCATCCATTGGGGGTTGTGCCGCTCAGATAAAGGCTGTGAATCCACCAGGGGCTCCGGGGGAGGGAGCTAGACCATCTCCTCCCAGCGACACAGCCTGGGAAGCCCAGTCAGTCAGTGGTGCGTCGGTTCTGATTCGAAGGTAGTGTTTCCCTTGGAGCTGTGAGTGGATTTGAACTGCCAGCCTTTCAGTGAGCAGTTGTGCACTTAACCATTGTACCACCAGGGCGCCTTGTCTGTAGGTATGGGACTCAGAGCTTGAGCGTCCATGGGTGCTTAGCCCCCCACTCAGTGCACCAGCCACCTCCCCCCAGGACGGGGTGTAAGGACTCACTGCTCCAGACATGGGTCTCCGTCCCCACCCTGGTGCCAGGCACGCTCAGGGCTTCCCGTGAGGCCCCCATCCAGGCCGATGGATGCTGAGCTCAGAGGGGAGGGTCCTATCCAAGGCTGCTCTCAGCCCCAAGCCCTGCCTGCTCTTGTGGGGCACACGATTGGACCCCATATCCCCTCCCCAGGCTGACAGCGTGTCATCTGAGTGCTTTCCTGCCCCTCGGTGACAATTCACCATTGTCACTGAGGGCCATCAAGTCAAATTTGACTCCTAGGGGCCCCAGGTGACAGCACTGCCCACTTTCAGTCACCTGCCCGGCACTCACCCTGCCATGCCACCAGGTGCCCTGAGGGACCACGTAAAAGCGTCCTCACTTTGTCCCTGTGGAAATTTCTGGTGCAGAGCACGCCACCTGGAGCAGAGTAGTGTTGGGTCATTGATAAGGAGGAGAATCAGGTGGACACTCCCCACGGGGTCCCAGAGGTCCCACGCAGGTTGGCCAACCAGGTTGCTCCACCTGGGACAGCCCTTGGCCACATGTTCACACCCTCGGGCCCCCTGAGAATCCCACTCCTCTCTGCCTCTCCTGTCAGACTCGGTCCCTTCCAGCATCATCTTCTTCCCACCAGCCCACACGGAGGGCTCCCCCTGCCCTGAACTCCCACGCCGCCTGCCTCCACCGTACTGGGAATTGATGGCGGCGGCCTCACACCTAGGCCGTGCCCACCACCTCATCAGCGCCTCATTTGACAGAAGCCCATGCTCCCTCTTCCGGGGAGCTGTGCTGTGGGATGGGGGTGGGGGGGCATGATCACTGCTGGCCACGTGAAGCCGAAGGGAGAGAGGCCAGTGGTCTCCTCAGCCTTGCTCTTCCTGGGCGGCACACGCAGTATCCTACCCTCTGGGGTCCAGTCTCTGAACTGTGACTGAAGTGCCTGTCCCCCAGCTAAGGGAGCTCTGGGGCCTTGTCAGGGGGACACGCAGTCCTGACCCAAAGACAGCACCTCTCTGGTTCCACCAGCTGCTCCGTGGGGGAAAGATGGGCAGTCCCTTCCCGTGTGGCTACTGCCTCCAAACACCCGCTGGAGGGCCGGCTGTGAGTCGGTTCCCGTCCGCAGCATTATGTTTGAACCCTCAGGTTCAAGGAGTGGACATTCCAAAACTGAGGTCGTGCCGGCTTTCGATGTCCATCTTTCATCACAGAACTCTTTCCAAAGTGTTGCTATTCGTTCTTATTTATTTTGGGGTGTGCAGCTGGAAGGTTGATTTCCCTTTAAATGGACAGCAGGTCATGTGACAGTTTGGGCACTAAAATAGCAGGATGGTAGATCTGCTGAATGTTCTGGCAGCTGCCCCCTGTGGCACAGTTAGGCATGCTGCTGCCGAGCAAACGCGTGGCAGG
>NW_006400188.1:510522-525493 GCF_000299155.1 Elephantulus edwardii | reverse complement strand
ATGGTCAGTGCTCATGGTCACTGCTTACAGTGAGTGCTGATGGTCACTGCTCACGATCACTGCTGACGGTCAGTGCTGACAGTCACTGCCCATGGTCAGTGCTCACCATCTGCTTCCTAAAGGCAGGAACTTGGAACCCCCGGCTTTTCTCCTGCACAGGGGCATCATCAGCAGGACTACCTGACGGCCGGCGGGGGGCTCGGAACAGCGTAGACCGGGATGTGGTTTGATTTCCTTAGAACATTTTCCAGGAGTGAGAGTGGGCTGAAGGCACAGCAGCATATCACCCTGTTGTGTTGCATATGCAAGAGGTTGTTAAACAGTATTCATGTGGTTCAAGAAATGTTACACGCTCAAGGCAGCATCCCCTGCACACCTTTGTCCCAGCTCCACACCTAACCAGGGTTATTTATCTACTTGAGATTTTTCCAGGGTTTCCCTTCCTCTGTTTTACACAAAAAGTACCACTGTGTCTGTATTGCTCCATGCCTTGCTCTCTTTTCAAAATTCACGGTGAAATAGACGCCACATAAGATTTAGGGTTATGAGGAAGAATATGGCGTCAGTCAGGAAGACTCATCAATGAGCTGTGATATGCAGGTGGCACAGCCCTGCTTGCTGAGACTGAGGAGGGCCTGAAGTGCTTGCTGCAGAAAGTCAAAGACTGGAGTCTTCAATCTGCATTTATTCAAGAAAACAAAGATTCTCACCACTGAGCCAATTGGCAGCACCATAAAAGGTGAAGAAGAGATTGAGGTTGTTAATTTCAGCTTGCTCAACTCCTCAGTCAACACTCTTGCAACCAACGGTCAGGAAATCAAAAGATTAATTGCACTGGGAAAAGCTGTTGTCAGGGACTTCTCCAGAGTACTGAGAAGCAGCAATGTCAGTGTAGAGAATAAGGTGCACCTGACTCAGGCCATGGTCTTTGCAGTTACATACTGTGCATCAGAGAGCTGGACAATGACTGAGGAGGAGAGTAGAACAATTGATGCCTTTGAATTTTGCTGCTGGAGAAGAGTCTAGAACATACCATGGACCTCCAAGAAAACAAATAGATCTGTCTTGGAGAGGGTGAAACCAAGTTTCTCCTTGGAGGCTAGGATTTTGAAGCTCTGTCTCACAAACTTTGGGCTCATGGCCAGGAAGAACCAGTCCTTGGAGAAGGACACCATGCTCGGAAGGGTGGAAGGACAGCTCAGGAGAGGAAGACCCTGGATGAGCTGGATTGATACAGTAACTGGGGCAATGGGAGTAGGTGTGTCAGAGTCTGAGACTGGCTCAGGACAGGGCAGGCTTCACAGCTGTTGGGGTCAGTATGTATAAGTCGCAGGCAACTTGATGGCACATAGCAGTAGTGCATTCATAGTGTTGTACAGCCATCACCACTGTCTAGTTCCAGAACATTCCCATCACCCCAAGAGGAAATCCCATTTACGTTAAACAGTTGCTCCCCTTACCCCAGCCTCGCTTTACTTCTTTTTTCTTTAATCCCATCTTGGGGGTCTTACCCCGTCCATTGCTTCGGCCTCTGGCCGCTGGTCTCCTATTGCTGTTTCCCATCCTCCTTTGTCTCTTTCTGCTGTCAGAGACAGAAGCAAAGCTGCTGTGCGTCACTTTGCAAGTGTGTGGTTGTGCAGGTGTATCAGTTGCCGAGATTCCCAGAAACAGGGTTGCCGAGTGGGAAGGTGCCTGTGCTTGTGGTTTTGACAGATGTGGATGGTTTACCTTCCAGGCAGGTCATGTGGCTAGTGGGCCCACCAGCTCAGGTGGGACTGCTGGAGCCTCTGACATGGGCTGTATTCCCACCAGCCCCATGGGCGACTGGGCACTGGAGGTCTTCTTTGCGCTCCCTCCTGTCTGGAGCAGGGCTGCAGGCCTCCCGGTGCAGCGGGGCCTCCCTCCTGTCTGGAGCAGGGCTGCAGGCCTCCCCGTGCAGCGGCTGAGTCCCTGGGCTGCAGGCCTCCCGGTGCAGCGGCTGAGTCCCTGCCCGTGTCCCCGCAGAGCTGATGCAGACGGAGATGCACCATGTGCGCACACTCAAGATCATGCAGAAGGTGTACTCCCGGGCCCTGCACGAGGAGCTGCAGTTCAACAGCAAGGCCATCGGCCGCCTCTTCCCATGCCTGGACGACCTGCTGGACATACACGGCCACTTCCTCACGCGGCTCAAGGAGCGCCGCCAGGAGTCCCTGGAGGAGGGCAGTGACCGCAATTACATCATCCAGAAGATCGGGGACCTCCTGGTGCAGCAG
Organism: Elephantulus edwardii; assembly: GCF_000299155.1. Lineage (NCBI taxonomy): Eukaryota > Metazoa > Chordata > Mammalia > Macroscelidea > Macroscelididae > Elephantulus > Elephantulus edwardii. The sequence goes on along the minus strand of NW_006400188.1, from coordinate 523,238 downwards.
GTGAGTGCACTGGTGTGGGGCCTGGGGTCCACCACCCCCAAGGCCCTCCAGGTCCTGGGCACTGCTGCCCGCGGAGGGGGTCCACAGCCCTTCAGGTCCTGAGCACTGCTGCCCACAGTGGGGGGTCCACAGCCCTCCAGGTCCTGGACACTGCTGCCCACGGTGGGGGGGTCCACAGCCCTCCAGGTTCTGGACACTGCTGCCCACGGTGGGGGGTCCACCACCCCCACGGCCCTCCAGGTCCTGGGCACTGCTGCCCATGAGGGGGGTCCACCACCCATATGTCCCTCTGGGTCCTGGTTATGCTGCCCACTAGAGCAAGGGTCCGGGGTGCACCACCCACACACCCATCTGGGTCCTGATTACACTGCCCACAGGAGCAGGGGTTTGGGGTGCACCACCCATACACCCCTCCAGGTCACGCTGGCCACAGGAGCAGGGATCTAGGGTGCACCTCCCACACCCCCTGGGTCCTGGTTGCGCTGCCTCAGGGGTGACACTGGCCCTGCCTGGGAGCAGCACGTGTCCACATAGTCACGCTCAGGCCCATTTCTGGAGCAGCAGCCCCTGCAGCAGGCCTGCGTGCTGTGTCTTGGCTGCTTGCTGCCGTGGATTTTCTGGTCTCTCCTGGCGTGTTTTTTACTTACTGCCTCAATGAATTAGAATTCATGAGAAAAATAAAACATCTGTTAAACGCACCAGCCTGTGGGCGCGGTAAAGGCCTCAGCGGAAAGCTGGCTCTGTGACCACTCTCACGTCCTGGGGTCCAGTGCCCTGTTCTGAACAGCGCGCCCCTGTGGGTGGGAACAGGAGCTGAATGCACTGAGTGTGGGGTTCAGCATGGGAGGGGCACAGCGAGCAGACGCCCTGGCCGCTCACCCCGCCCTTCCCACCCAGTTCTCCAGCGAGAGCGGAGAGAGGCTCAAGGAGAAGTACGGCGTCTTCTGCAGCAGCCACAACGAAGCCGTCGGCCACTACAAGGTGCTGATGCAGCAGAACAAGAAGTTCCAGAACCTCATCAAGGTAGCAGCTCGTGTCCTGGCTCGTGAGGAACTCACTCTCTGCTGTGGGGTTTTGCCTGTGGGACCTCGGGACAGTGGGATACAGCCGTGTTCAGTCATGTCTTCGCTCTGTTTGTTTGTCACCACGAGGCCTCTGTCATTAGAATCTTGCATAGAATCCTGAGGAAGAAAGCGGGTCCAGTGGTTTATTCTTCCCATGCCAAGGCGGCCCTGCTGTGGGGCCTGCTGACCGACACTGGGTCACCCAGGCTATTTGGTGACACACGTGGTCTGCCCAGTGACCTCACCATAGCATCTCACTCTCCCGAGCTGTTGAGCTCACTCTCACACATGACAGGGGTGGGTGGGAGTGTGTGTGTGAGAGAGAGATAGAGGACCATGCTCCACTGGACATCAGTGGTAGATTGAAACACTTTTCTTCCCAGATGTCTTTGCATGGCCTTGAACTACCAGCCTTCCAGTTAGTAGCAGAGAGCACAATCATTTGCACCACCCAGAGAGGGCTAGGATGCTGAGAAAGTTTCAGCAAAGCTTCCAGACTAAGGCAGACCAGGAAGAAAGGCCTGGTGATCTGCTTTAGAAAATCTTATTGTTGTAGTTATGTGCTGTCGTGTTACAGCTGACTCATAGCTGACCCCCCCCCAGTGGATTTTCAGAGGCAATAAATCGCAAGGAGGCGGGGGTGAGGGGGTGGAGGAGCGAGGAAATTGCCCACCTTTCTCCTGCAGAGCAGCTGGTAGATTTGAACCATGTCCCTTTGGGTTGGCAGCGTGACTCCTTACCACTAAGCCACTAGGGCTCCCTGAGAGAAATGAGACTCTGTGGACATAGTAGTCTGGCACTCACCGATCTTGGGGGTGCACCGGTGTGCGTGTGGTCAGTGATACCTAAGGGCAGCACGCTGGGGTCCTGCCGCCCAGCCTCTGTGTGGAGTGGGGTTTGTTCAGGAGCTGTGGCCTGAAGCCAAGAGCTCTGTGTTCTTTCTGTTTAGTTCGCGTACAGTCGCAGAGGGTGTATGTGAACACAGTCACTTTGGGGCTTATGCTCGTGGCCAAGGCACTGGCTACACCGGCTGCACCGTCTGACGCCTAGGGCAGGGCCTGAGTGGTGCGGAGGCCTGTGGTGCAGCTGGAGGGAGACAGGATCGCAGAGCTCCAGGCCACTCTCTGGCCTCTTGAGAACCAGCTCTTGGTGATTTAGGGCATTCCTCAAACACACGAGAGCAGGAACAGAAGAGCAGAATGTGTGGAATGTTCTGGAAAGTACAGGGAGTTGCTTCCAAACACTACCAGGAAGTGACTTCAGATACAGAGGCATTGGTTCTTAGCCAGAGGGGTAAGGGGCCTCAGAAGCCGGAAGGCACTCACCAGTGTATTCTGGAAGTTTCTAACAGCTGTTAGCCAGGGTTAGGTAAGGGGGGGGCGGGGGTTTGAGAGAGAAGTTAAAGAGCAGAGAAGGAGTGGGTGCATTTAGACAAATGTCAGCCAGGGTGGAGGGTGTGCATGTGTATCTTATTAGCCAGAGTGCACGGGGCGTGTGTGAGAAAGAGGTCAATTTCAACCACCGTTAGGTGAGTGTGTGTGTGTGTAAGAGAGGACAGGTGTTAGACAGTGAGGGGGAGGGGGGCTTGTTTATGTAGACAGATGTCAGCCATGCAGCCGTCAGGTGCTCGTCCCCATCTACAGCCTGCCGGCACCCCAGAGCAGAGAGAGGAAGGAGCCCCCACTGCAGGGACCGGTCATGACCAGTGTCCGGTGGTGGGATGTTAACGTGGCTGGTTTTCCCCCACTTTCCAGAAAATCGGCAGCTTCTCCATCGTGCGGCGGCTGGGTGTCCAGGAGTGCATCCTGCTGGTCACGCAGCGCATCACCAAGTACCCGGTGCTGGTGGAGCGCATCGTGCAGAACACGGAAGGTATGACACTGTCCCCCGCCGCCAGGGCAGCCCAGGCCGCCGACTCCCGTGTCAGCGGCAGCCTGGCCAGACCACCTCCTGCCCCTTCCAGCTTCCCCAGTGCAGCACGGCCCAGTGCAGAGTCTCCTGGTGCAGGGGGGCCTGATGCAGAGTCGCCCGGTGCAGGGGGGCCTGATGCAGAGTCGCCCGGTGCAGGGGGCCCTGGGGTGCAGGGTGGCCCAATGCTGGCTAATGGAACAGCTACAGCGCTGAACACCCTGGACAGCTCAGTGCTGGCTACTTGAGCCCCTGTCATGCTGAACACACTAGGTCTTACAGGGATCACAGGTGTGGTGGTCAGCAGGGGCCAGGTGTGGTGTGCCCACTGCCATCCCTTAGCCTCTACAGAGCCTTAAGTCATCATCAGCTGCTAACCAAAAGGATGGCTGTTCGGAACCAGCCAGCAGCTTCACAGGCTCCTAGCAAACCCCATGGGGCCCTTCCACCCTGTCACAGGGGGTCTTATCTGAGACAACAATCTTTAACCTCTCCCCAGCTGGACGGGACCAGACACTCAGTCCTGCTCCAGGGAGTGGATGAGCAGATGGATGGCCACTGCTGGGTGATCCTAACAGAGCTATGACCTCACTGTCATATGGAAGGGCTGTGCCCAGAGCCAGGCGAGGACACAGGGTGGGCTCACTGCCCAGCCCAGAGTCCAGGGTAGGAGTGCTGACCTCACCTCCCACGGCCCCGAGGGCCTGTGAGATGAGCAGAATCCCCCAGTCAGGGAGGAGCCAGCTCTTGGCCATGGCAGTATGTGGGGGAGCCCTCTGTGAGGGGCCGGAGGGCATGAGGAGCAGGCGCCCTGTGGGCCACGCCACACGGGGCAGTCTGTCACCTGACTCTCGCTCAGTTGTGTGGTACACAGAAGCTGTGTATCAGTGAAAACCAGGCGCAGGGCCATTGCGTTCCTCTCAGAAGCGTTCACGTTACTTCTCGGGAGGTGATAGGTGGAGGGTCGCTCTCGACGCCCCTCTGAGCAGTGGCCCCATCGAGCCTCACGCCCCCCGTGAATGTGTCCACTGACACTCGCAAAGAGAGACGTTAACTGTGTGTGTGGCAGCTGGCACCAAGGATTATGACGACCTGACGCAGGCCCTGAACCTCATCAAAGACGTCATCTCACAAGTGGACGCCAAGGTCAGCGAGTACGAGAAAGGCCAGCGCCTCCGCGAGATCGCCGGGAAGATCGACTTCAAGTCCTCCAGCAAGCTCAAGAACGGGCTGACCTTCCGCAAGGAGGACGTGCTGCAGCGCCAGCTGCACCTGGAGGGCACGCTGTGCTGGAAGTCCACGTCGGGGCGCCTCAAAGGTAAGCCCACCGCGCGGGTGCCGGCTGCCACTGCCGGGCTTCGTAGCTCCCGGGGCCCGTCTGGTATCAGTGGGCTCGGTTTGGTATATGGCGTCTTGGGTCCAGTGACCCCATCCATCATGTAAGCAGATGCGGGCTCCCTCCTGGGTTGATGGGCAGCATCTTCAATTGGTGGGTGCCCTCTTGGATCAGTAGGCACTGTCTTGGATCAGGGTACACTGTCTTGGCTAAGATGAGCCCCATCTTGGATTGGTGGGTGCCCTCTCGGATCAGTAGGCACTGTCTTGGATCAGGGTACACTGTCTTGGCTAAGATGAGCCCATCTTGGATTGGTGGGTGGCATCTCGGAACAGTAGGCACCAGACTGAATTAGTACGCTCCGTCGTAGACAGCCGAGCGCCATCTCAGGTTGGCAAGGGGCATCTTGGATCAGCAGCATTCGATTGGTGCTGTCTTGGGTTAGTGGCTGTGCAGGCTTCTCCTTGGATTGGTGGGTGGCCTCTCGGGTGAGTGCAATCTGGACCAGTAGGCACTGTCTCGTGTGAGTTAGCACCATCTTGAGAGGGCGGGCCCCCACATGAATCAACATCATCTTGAATGGGGGGTCTCCGTGATGAACTGGTGGACTCTCGAATGAGGGGACCCCGTCATGAACTGGCAGACTCTCGAATGAGGGGACCCCATCATGAACTGGCGGACTCTCGAATGAGGGGACCCCGTCATGAACTGGCGGACTCTCGAATGAGGGGACCCCGTCATGAACTGGCGGACTCCTGAATGAGGGGACCCCATCATGAATTGGGAGGCACTTGCTGACAGAGACCCTGCAGCCTTCCTGCTTCCCGGCAAGAGGAGGCCACATGCCGAGGCAGGAACAGCGCAGGCAGCCGGGGCTGTGGCAGGCACTCTTTGTCCGGTCTTGGGAAGGCACGAGCCAGGAACGCCCTTCAGCAAAGAGGTGCACTGAAGTGTTGGCTTTAAACAGAAAGCTGAGCCGTGAGCTTCACCACACCCCAGGTCTGGCGGAAGCCTTGAGGTCACAGCCAAGCTTAGCTGCAGTCCCTGCGCAGTCAGGTCCCTTTCCTCGGACCAGGAAGGACCCCTGTGTATGGAAAGCACCATCAGGGCCGCTGACTTCAGTGCCCCCAGGAGCCCACTCAGCATCACGCCGTGCACTGCCTTACAGACCCACGTCACCGTCCCAGGACTCACCCCCAGGGCTGTCACCTCTGGACGGGTCATAATGAGTCCCTTAAATACCCAGCTGCTGTAACCGAAATCCAGCGTGCTGTCCAAGGCAGCACCTCAACCCGAGATAACGTGCGCCAAGAGGACAGACGGTGGCTGTCACAAACAGAAGCTGCTTTTCTCCTAGTTGAGGAGTCTAGGGAAGGCTCCCTGTCTGTCCCGGTGGCGACCCTTGGCTCAGCCTTGCTCTTGACCCTGGCGCCCATGGGTCCTCCGTAGTAGTCATGTGGCCTCTGTCGCCCCCGTTCACGTTGCAGTCACTGCCCTTGGTCTTTGATCTCTCAGAGTGAGTGGGTTTAAGGCACCCCCTGTCCTGATAGGGTCTCATGGGCAAAACCAGCACAGACCCTGTTCCCGGATGGAGTCACATCCACGCAGAGAGCAGCTAGGATTTCAGCACGGGTGTCTGGGGAGGAGGAGGACACAAGACAGACCATACGCTCAGCTGCTTCTTAAATTGAGTGGGTGTGTGTTCAGCGAACTTAATACTTTCTTTGTGCCAGGAGGAGCTCTGGGAGCTTAGTGATGTACCGAGCTGCTAACCCAAAGGTTAACAGTTCAAAACCACCAGCTGCCCCATAAGAGGAAGGTGGGGAACCTCATCATATAAAGATGGACAGCCGTAAAGGGTCAACATTGGTCAGAACTAACTCGACGACAGGAGGGTGGGCTTGTCAGACCCCAGGGGAATGTGGGCATCATTTCAGATCAGCCTGTCACAGGAGAAAGAAAAATAAGCAATGAAAATGAATTGTTAGAAGTGCCGGTGATTAACAAAAGAAAGGGAGGCCAGGTATCTAATAAGGAAGGGGTGTCAGGAGAAGCCCCCCAAGAAAACAACGCACGTGTGTCCAGTAGGACATTTAGTTCAGGGCTTGCTTACCAAGCTGGGGGTTGGGGGTGCAGGCCTCCGGGATATGTTTTGACGGGGACACGGCCCCAAGCCCCTGCCACACAGGGACTTAGGGCTCGTGACGGACATGGGTCACCATGGGAGGAGGCAGGAGGCCCTCGGGCAGCTCAGGTCTAAGGTGGCCTGAAACAGAAACACAGAGTGTCAGTTCATGCTGGAGAAACCCGAGAGAGTGACCCAGAGATACCTGACCAGAGGATGTGGCTGGACCCAAGAAGGCCATCCAGGGGACACGTGGCTCTGAAGGGGTGTGACTCGAGGGTCGCGGGCCAGGCACTGACACAAGGCCGGTGCTGACCGGGCAGAGAGGAAGGAGGCCTCAGCGTCTCCAGTGTCCACAGTCTTCCCTCGGGGACGTGGTGGCTGGCCTGCTGGCCAGTCCCCACGTCAGGCCCACGAAGCCCCTGTGCTTGCCCCGCAGACATTCTCGCTGTCTTGCTGACCGATGTCCTGCTGCTGCTCCAGGAGAAGGACCAGAAGTACGTCTTTGCGTCCGTGGTGAGTTCCCGTCCCTCCCCGGGCTGCTCGTGGGACCTGGTGCCCCACAGCCAGCTGGTCAAGTAGAAGAGGAGGAGGGAGAGGGTGGCAGAGCAGGAGAGTGACCCATGTGTCGCAGGCCCGCCCAGGCCCAAGCATCCAGCTGGGCGAGAGCCAAGAACGAGGGTCCTGGCCGCCTTTCCTGTTGCCCTGTGTCTTTCTGATTCTTCCTGTCATGAGCACATACAGTTCTCATGGGCCAGGTTTCTTGCAGGAGCCTGTCCCTCTGTCCAGGGGGCTGCTGGCTCTGTCGTGAGGCCCTGGGCTTGATGCACCAGCCCGTGCACTGTGACCGGGGGACCCGGAGCCCACTGGGCATGTCTCACAGAAGCACGCCCCACCATACACAAACCCTGATAGAACCCAGCTCCCGGGGCCGCCGAGACCCTGCTTGCTTTCTGGGTCCACCTTGAGGGGAAGGCAGCCTCTCTGATGAAACTCATAGCTTTGGGGTTCAGTGATAAAGTGCCCCCTCCCATGTGGGGAACCCAGGTCCCATACCTGCCAGCGCACCTTCCTCACTCCCACCACCCATCTGTCAGCAGAGGCTGTGAGCTGTGGTGCTAACCAGCTTCAGCGGAGCCTCCACACTAAGGGAGACTAGACAGAAAGGCCTGACAATCAGTTTCTGAAAACCAGCCCATGGTCCCTGTGGGGCTCAAGGGTCTAATCCTCAGATCCTGAGTTGGTGCAGGACCCTCCTGGGCTCCCCACCTTATGCAAGAGGTACACACAGCGGGCCAGCCCATCTGCAGCCATTAGGAGAGTTGGGATCTTCCTCAGATGTGTCAAACAGCTTTTCTAGAAGTTTCCAGGTTTCCTGTACCCCCCACAAACTGGTTCATGCTGTCTGGTGGTCCAGTATCACATGCTGTCAGATCTGGACCTAGATGGATCAAGGTCTGTGCTATCAGCCCTGTGGAACCAGTCACTGGTTCACACGACCCACGCCCGACAGAGCAAAACGTTGCCCAGTCATGTGCCCTTTCCACGTCCGGCTGTGGTTTCCACGGTCTTATTTTCAGAAGGTGGCCAGGCCTTTATTCCTAGTTTGTCTTGGGCTGTAAGCTGCACTGAAAGCTGTTCAGAATCCTAGCAACAAGGCAAGCTGTCTTACATCTCCAGAGCTCCACCGCAGATGGCGTCAGCAATCAGAACTTCACCTCGTTCTCTCAGCTCAGGAGGCCAGAAGGCCCACTGCCGCCCTAGGGGCAGGCCCTCCCTCGCTCAGTTCTGGAGGCAGGCCCTCCCTCGCTCAGTTCTGGAGGCAGGCCCTCCCTCGCTCAGTTCTGGAGCCAGGCCCTCCCTCGCTCAGTTCTGGAGGCAGGCCCTGGTTTCCTTAAGCATCCACAGGCCTGGCACTCCCCAGACATTTTCTGTGTTTTGACCTTCCCATCGCCAGGACCTGGGTCCCTACAACTTGCTACGTTCCTCTCTTCTCTCCTGTCCCTACCAAGGTCCCCAGTCCTGCTGCCTTTCCGCCCCCTTTATGTCTGTGAGATAAAAGGCATTACAGGAAACACCCCAGAGAGTCTCTTACACGGTGTAAGGCTGCGATCAGATTGTTGTTAGTGCTGTCACATGTGACCCTTGGTGACCCTGTGAACAGACCTGACCCCTGTTCTATCCTGCACCATCATCATACTTCCTAATATACTGAGCCCATTGTGGCAGTCGCTGTGGCAGTCCACCTGGTTGAGGGTCTTCCTCTCTTCTGCTAACCCTCCACCTTTCCAAGCATGATGTCCCTCTCCAAGGATTAGCCTAGCAGCATGTTCACAGCTTTAGTCTGCTCGGCTCCACAATCAACACTCTTAGCGCCAGCAGCCAGGAAATTAAAAGACGTGTTACGATGGCAATGTTTGCTGTTAGGGACCTCTCCAAAGTACTGAAGAGTAAGGGTGTCTCTCTGGAGACGAAGGTTCGCCTGATACAGGCCATGGTCTTTGCAGTCACTTGTTATGCGTCAGAGAGTTGGACAATGACTAGGGAGGACAGAAGGAGAGTTGATGCCTTTGAGCTGTGGTGCTGGAGAAGAGTATTGAGGTTGCCATGGACTGCTAGGAAAACAAACAGATTCATCCTGGAGAGGGTTAAACCAGGCTGCTCCTTGGAGGCAAGGATTCTGAGGCTTCGTCTGACATACTTTGGTCATGTTGTAAGGAGGGACATCATGCTTGGGAGGGTGGAGGGATGGTGCAGGAGGGGAAGACCCTCTGAGATGGATTGATTCAGTGACGGGGGTAATCGGGATGGGTGTGTCAGAGGCAGTGCAATTGGCACAGGACAGAGCAGAGTTTAGGGCTGTTGTGCATAGGGTCTCTATGAGTCGCAAGCGACTTGACGGCACATAACAACAAGAACAGCAGCATGCTCTAAGTACATGAGACGGAGCTTTACCATCTCTGCCGTCAAGGATTAAGGGCGGTTTGGTCCACCCTTAACCCCCTCACAGCTGACTGGTTGATTAGATCACAGGGATCATTGCATAGCTTCCACATTACGGCATTACACACTTATATTTTGGGGGACACAGTTCAATCTGTGACACAGGCCTCCCTCCACTGACAGACAGGTGTGGCTGCATGTGAAATGCCCTGACCTGCAATCGAACTCTAGTCTCTTGTGTGGAAATCATCACAGCTGCTACCGCTCAGCCATCAATGACCACTGCCATCTCAATAGTCTCTTTTCCCCCAGCCCCTCATGGCGGAATGTGTCTGCCCTGCATGGACATAAGCAGGCTGTGGGTCTCGCACCTCCGCCTGAGATTCAGATGACCCTCTGTACCCCATTTGCCCACACAGGACTCGAAGCCACCCATCCTGTCCCTCCAGAAGCTCATCGTGCGCGAGGTGGCCAACAAGGAGAAAGCCATGTTCCTCATCAGCGCCTCGCTCCAGGGGCCTGAGATATACGAGATCTACACCTCCTCCAAGGACGAGCGCAACTCCTGGATGGATGAAATCCGCAGGGCTGTGGAGAGGTGGGCCGGCCGCCCTCACCCACCTCCGCTGGGCCAGCAAGGCCGAGGAAGGGCCAGCCGAGGCCTTGCTGGGTTCTCGGAGTCTCCCACTGACCCTGGCGGGCTGTCCCGCACCCCAGTCTGGGGCCAGGTCTGTCGGAGCAGGCCGTGTGCCCTGACTTTCCGACACCAGCCAGGCCAGCCCTCCCCATTCTTCCGGGTCCACCTGGCCAGCAGGCAGGACGGGGTGTCCAGCCACAGAGCTCAAGCAGCCTTTGTGCCCTATCCTCTTGTGGGAGGGTTCCCCAGATCTTGGCCTGCTCACAGCTCCCTTCCTGCCATCCCCAGACTGCCCCGGGCTGGGCTGGCAGCCTCTCCCTGGGCAGTTCCCCAGTGAATGGGCAGCCCGCTGGTCAGTGAATTTACTGGTCTATCCCTTTCTGTCGGCGTATTGATCCATCAGTCTGTCGACCCTCTGGTCCTCCGGTCCATGGTCCGTTGATACCTCACCTCAGTCCACTGCCCACTGTTCTATAAGCCCGTTGACCTACGGGCCCTCAAGCTCTTTGACCCATGCTCCATCTGTCCACATCCGCCCACCAGCCTTATCTTCCAAGGAGCCTGGCTGCTCCTGTCCTGACATGGTCAGTGCCCATGGCTGCCTACGTTGGAACTGAGCACACACTCGTGGGGCCACACGCCCCTCTCGTTTCCCCTGCTCTGTTGACAAGCTGACCCCTCACCACACCAAGGATGCCCTCACTCCTAGTTGTACTATTGATCCCCCAGCACGCATTCTCAGGGGTCGGGACCCGAGCGACATCCCCTTTGTATCGCCCTCTGCCCACAGCTGTTCAGGTATGGAAGAGGGATCCTTCAGCGAAGCCGATGAGGAAAGGAAGAGGATTGAGGCCCGGGCCATGAGGCTGAGGGATTTTCAAGGTAAGAGGATCAGCTGGGACCTCGGTGTCCACCCAGCCCTGGGCCACCTCCACCGAGCATGGCAGTGGGAGCAGGTGGGAGCTGAGCCCAGAGATGGGCACGTGTCTGTTCTGGGTTGGACTCTGCCTTGGATGGCACACCACCCCACTGGTGACACTCCGGCCAGCGCAGGCTGCCCCGTGCACGAAGCGCTGCCCAAAGCCAGGGTGTTTTCTGTGAGTGCTCAAGTCCAGGAGCTCAGGTGAGCATTTGGAGTGAGGCCGTGTGCAAGGCAAGGACCTTTCCAGAGGCTGCACGGGCCTCCTGGGCGCTGAGGGAGAGGGGATCGGGGGTTCAGAGCCCTGAGTCACACCCAAATCTGATAGTTGTCGCTGAGATCTGAAAGAGAAGGACGTCCACTCGGGATCAGGATCCCAGCTCACAGCTGCTGTGAGCGAGACCATCTCAGCCACCTTGACACAACATTGGCATCACCCACACAAGTGACTCGTCAGAGGGGCCCCCATTCGGTCAGGAGCCAGGCTCCACCCATCCTCACCACGGTGGTTTCTGTTCTGGAAGCGTTGGCCAGGCTAACAAGGACGAAACAGAAATCTGATAGGCTTCCTGGGCTGGAGATGACGATTATAATTTGCAGCCGAAGTCACTTGTCAGAAAATCCAGCAAGGACCCACTAAAGAATGATTGGAACTAGTGAGAGTTTAATCATTTAATTGAAAGCGTTGTATATTTACTAGCAACAAAGCACCAGCGTGTAAGAAAAGTAATTCCACTCAGCCGCAAATAGAAGTTATCTAAAAGGCCATTTAAAAAAAAAAAAAACTTAGAAATTGTTATTGACTCAACTTGGGCTCCTCGTGATTCCACAAATGGACGGGCCTGTCAGTGCTTCACATGGTTTCCAGGGGCTGGTTTTGGGAAGTAGGTTGCCAGCCCTTTCTTCTGAGTTGCTGTTGGGTGGACTCAAACCTGCATCCTTTAAGGGGAGCTCTGGTGGCCTAGTGGCAAGAAGCTGCACTGCAATCCCAGAGATACGTGGTTCGAATTCACCAGATTCTTTGCTGAAAAAGGCGGGGCCATCTCCTCCTGTACCAGTCAGATCCGATTTGACAGTGTACACACACACACAAACAAAATAATAAAAAAAAATTTTTTAAAATAAGCAACAAACCTGCAGCCTTTAGCGGAGCACGTTTGTCATTTGCTCCACGCAAGGCCTCTAACAGATCAGCCTCTTGTAAATTCTCAGGTGGCCCACTGTCTGGTTTTACAAGTTTAAAAAGAACCTGAGTCAGGCTGGCTGCTCACTGGGTTTCAGCTCACTGAGTTTCCTTTTCCCGGGGCTTTTGCAACAATGTATCACAGACTGGGTGATGCCTCCAAGGGAGATTGCCCCTCCCCACCCAGGGTTCCCTTGACTAACACATGCCTCCCTCAAAGCTGCACCTGGCTTTTGTCTTTTAAAGGACACTGCTTAAGTAGGATTAGGGCTCCCGATGCCTGACCCCACAGGAGGAGGGCCAGACCTCTGTGGGAGGGCCTGACTTGACAGAAGGGCCTGATTCCCCCTACTTGAGTGCCTGACCCCCACAGGAGGACCCAGCTCCCAGAGGAAGGCTGGATCCCCACAGGAGTGCCTGACCCCCATGGGAATGCCGGACCCCACAGGAGGAGGCCTCAACCTCTGTGGGAGGGCCCAGCCTCCACAGCAGTGTCTGACCCCCCCCCCTTACTTTAGAGCCTAACCCCCACAGGAGGGCCCAATCCACAAAGGAGAGACTGACCCCCACACGGGGCCCAGCATGCTGACTCTGCCTTGTT
>NW_006400188.1:481344-510422 GCF_000299155.1 Elephantulus edwardii | reverse complement strand
GCCTCGCTCCAGGGGCCTGAGATATACGAGATCTACACCTCCTCCAAGGACGAGCGCAACTCCTGGATGGATGAAATCCGCAGGGCTGTGGAGAGCTGTTCAGGCATGGAAGAGGGATCCTTCAGCGAAGCCGATGAGGAAAGGAAGAGGATTGAGGCCCGGGCCATGAGGCTGAGGGAGTTTCAAGAGCGCCTGACCGTCAAAGACCAGCTGATCACCCAGAGCCTCAGCGAGAAGCAGCAGATCTTCCTGGAGATGTGGGAGCTGAGCGGGTTCGAGGACAGCACCCAGGGCTCCCAGGCCCGGCTCCTCTTCCGGGGAGGGGACCCCTCCGAGAACCTGCAGGGGGAGCTGATCCTCAGGTCCGCCATGACTGAGAGTAAGTGACACTGCTGGACCCCTCACTGGAGGCCACCTCTTCCTACCAGGGCTGCTTGCAGGCGGCATGACCACCCCAGATTGGGCACGCTGCGAGGGTGGGCAGCACGTCCTGTCCCCGCACACTGGAGTGTGTGCTCCTCCCCCATTAGAGCGAGACCACCATGACTGGCCCAGCCTCCCCACAGAGCAGCCCGAGCTCACCAGGGGCCTGCAGCCTCCCCACCTCAGGAGGTTCTGACCTCCCAAAGGCTGGGCACTGGACACAACTCGAGCAAACACTCACAAGCGTGGTGGGGCCCTCGTCAGAAAGATGAGCCGTTCAGACCCACCCAAGCCAGGGCCTTGAAAAGCCATCTGAGCACGTGTCCGCTTCTCAGCAAGCACAGCGAGGCAGGGTCCCCTTACACAGCTGCCTCAGGTCTCCAGACGGCACGGTCGGTGTGCGCCCTACTAGAACTGAAAGGGTGGGCAGTTTGAACCTGCCAGGTGGTACTGCAGAAGAAAGGCCTGGCAAGCTGCTTCCGTATGAGTGCAGCTAGGCAAACCCCTTTCTGCACACCCAGGGCCACCGTGAGCCATTCAGGCCAATGTGGACTAAGACAGTGCTCTTGGTACAGAGACAGCTCGAGAGCCACCAGGACCACTGTGCTGGCGACCCTGGCAGACAGTGGCCTCCCTGCTCTGGGGCACCGGCCTTCCCTGGCAATGCCGAGTGCCCTCAGCTAGCCCACCACCCAGCACAGTCGGAGGGCATGCCAGAGCAGCTGGTGCCAGAGCAGCTGGTAGAGGCTGCAAGTCACCTTGGCAGGAGGGCCGGCCAGCACCACCGTCCCGAAGGTGATCGGGGTGCTGCCCTGCCCCCAGCACTGCTCTCTGTGGGGCAAAGAGGACAAGACCATGTGGCCGTGGGATGCCCTCCACCCCTCACACGAGGCAGTTCTCTGTGTTCTCAGATGACTGATATTCCTGGGCCCAGAGGGACCGCTCACTGTTTGTCTGGCCCATTCTGGAGGGCTTGCCGTGACAGCCCTGTCACAGCCTTTTCGACCACCAGGCACCATGCTCGCTTCCCTCCATGCCCTGTCCCAGACCAGGCAGGGCTCCCTGTCTTGTCCATGGCACAGGGTCAGCAGGCAGGCACCCCTCCCTCTGAGGCCCACTTGCCCCCACACACTGCTGTCCCCGACCCCTCAGCTGGTCAGCATCAGCGTTGTGTCCTGGTGGCAGACCTGAGGACAGACACACCGTCCAGGGGATGGAAGTCCTGGGAGAGGCTGGGAACAGTATGTCCTTGGGTTTTGGGGGCAGCTCTGACCCCTCTGTCCCCCGCAGTCGAGGACATCCAGAGCCTGCTCTGTAGGAGGCTGGGCAGCACTAACGGGCAGGCAGAGAACGGCAGTGGCCCCAGCACCCTGCCCCGGAGGGCGGAGACCTTCGCAGGCTACGAAAACAGCAGCAGCATGAGTGAGTGGACGCCCTGCCATCCCTGCGAGGCACCTTGGAGGCAACTCAGGGAATCTCAACCCAGTAGGTCCCACTCCGTCCCTGAAGCCCTGGGCCTTCTGGACAGAGGGCTTTGCCCGTTTCCCTGGACCGGGCAGGAGTTATGTCATGTGCCCCCCCACCCACACCCCCCGACATTGGCCCACATTCTGGAAGTCCCCAGGTGGTGTTGGTCTGCCCTGCTGGACCCCAAGGCCTCTCCACCTAGTGTCAGTGTGTGCCTGTCACCACCGGCCCCATTCTGTCCCTGGACCCCCGGCAGCTCCTAGACATCCCTGCAGGCCCAGCTTGTGGTTTTCAGGTGGCAGTTTCCAGAAGAAGGCCAGCAGCCCCGACCCCAAGCCCCTCGACTGCAGAGGCCCAGCCAGCAGCCCCAATGGGAGGGCCAGCGACTCCCCGGGGCCCCCCGAGGAAGCTCCCCAGGTACGTGGCTTCCCAGGCTAGACATCAGGTCTGAGAACAAGACTGGTCCAGGTCCATTTTTCCACTTGGCCTGACCCCCGGGGGAGTTTGTGGGCAGTGTGCCCACCCTCTGGGCCTCTGCACCAGCTGTCAGGAAACGTCACTGCAGCCACAGGGGCTCTGTAATTGTCAGTAGGGCCTCGTGCCATGACACCTCTGTCACTCCTCCTGCAACCCTGTGTCAGGAAGCTAACGGTTCAGGGCTGGCCCACCCTGCTTCAGCCTAACCTCAGGTTAACCAATTTCATCAGCAAGGGCAGGCCCTCAGGACTTAACCCCTGTGGCCCCAGGGGTAGCAAGAAGCTGGAGGACAGGGAGACCATGAACAGGGGAGGTACCTGTCAGCACAGGTGTCCCCTCTGATGCAAGCCCAGCCTCCCAGTGAGTGTCAGGGTACAAGCAGAGTGGACTGAGGGCCAGGCACCGTGTCCTCTGCAGAGTCATGGTTCCTGCACTATAGTCAGATGCACCCAGCGGCCTCCACCAGGATGAGGGAGAGGCCAGTGGACCACACTGTCACTTCTACTGAGCACCTCAGACAGACCCTGGGGGTGGGCCAGCTGTGCCTCTGGCTCAGCGGGCGTCTCTGGGTAACAGCCGTCTGGCCTCCTCTGCGGAGTTCAGGCTGACTCACGCACCTGGTGTCCACGTTTTGTCTCCACAGGAGCCGGGTGTAGACGGCAGCCCCTGTGGCCTGGAGTCGGAGGTAGGCCTTGAGCTCCATGGTTGTCCACACCCTGGAGCCACCCTCACAACTGCAAGCAAAGAACAGAGTCTGCCTCTCCCACAGCTTGTCCAGCGGGTCCAGACGCTGTCGCAGCTGCTCCTGAGTCTGCAGGTGAGGGGCTAGGGAAGCTGCGGGCGGCCCTTCTTCCGAGGGTGGCCCAGTCGCCCACTGTCCCCACCCTGCCCTCCCCCCAGGCAGTCATCGCGCGGCAGGACAGCTTCGTGGAGGTGCAGCGGGCCAGCATCCAGGAGCGCGAGCAGCAGCTGCGGCTGCAGTCGACGCGCGGGAACCTGCTGTTGGAGCAGGAGCGCACGCGCGCCTTCGAGAAGCAGCGCGAGGAGCTGGCGGGCGTGCAGAAGCTGCAGGGCCAGCTGCGCCAGGAGCAGCAGCGCTGGGAGCGCGAGCAGGCGCGGCAGCAGCGTGAGCTGGAGCTGACGGCGGCGCGGCTGCAGGAACGCGAGGGCGAGGTGCAGCGGCTGCAGGAGCAGCTGGACCAGGAGCGCCAGGAGCTGGAGCGCCAGCGGCAGGCCTACCAGCACGACCTGGAGCACCTGCGCGAGTCCCAGCGCGCTGTGGAGAAGGAGCGCGAGCGGCTGGAGCAGCTGCGGAGGCTCAAGAAGCAGAACACGGCGCCCGAGGAGGCGGAGGTGCTGGCAGGGCGCGTGCAGGAGGGGGGGAGGGGCACGTATGCCCTGTGTGTGCGCACGTGGGGTGTGGACGTGGGCAGACTTGAGCACCGGACAGTGTTGGGGGGTGTTTCTGTGCATGTGTGGGTTTTAAGTGTCCGCATGTGCAGGAATGTGAAGGTGCCCGTGTGAGAGTGTGTGCAGGACCCTGCGTGAGCACGTGCGGTGTGCTCGGGTGTGGGAATGACCATGTGGAGTGTGTCTGCGTGGTGAGAGCGTCAAGAGTGAGCGAGAGCACACGGGGTGGAGGGGTGAGTGTGAAAGGCTGTGTCTGAGAGTGGGGTGTGTATGCGTGCACGCATGTCCAAATGTAAAGGAGCCATATGTACGCGTCTGTGGACGTGTGTACATGGGTGTGAATGAGCGCAGGGCTAAGTGGAATCTATCTGTGTGCTGAGTGTGACAGGGTGTGAGTGGAAACATTGCATGTATGAAAAGGTGTGGGGGAGAGTGTGTGAGTGTTGAATGGGGCGTGCTGGTGTGCAAGGATGTCTGTGAGCGAATGTGGGGGTGTTCTGTGTGTGTGCGTGCACGGGTGTGAATGAGCAAGTGGGGGCGTGGAGGAAGTGTATGTGTGGGGGTCATGGAGAGGGCGTGGGGATACCGAGAATGGAGAGAGAGAGAGAGAGTGTGTGTGTGTGTGTGTGTGTGTGAGAGAGAGAGAGAAAGCAAGCATGAGACTAATGACTGACTCATTTGGGCCCTGGTCCAGGAACTGTCCCCAGAACAGAAACCTCTTCCTAAGAGGCCAGGAGACACTCAGGCTTCTATTAGGTTAACACCTGGGATGGGGGCCAGGTGGTCAGAGTCTGCCTGGGGGTCATTCTGGGGCCATCGGAGGGGCGCGACCCCTAAGAGGGACCAGCCTCCAGCTAGCAGACCCAGCACGTTTGACTGGGGGTCTTCTTTCAGGCCCAGCCCCCAAGCCACCCTCCCAGCTTCAACGGAGAAGGACTGGAAGGGCCCCCGGGCCTGGCGCAACTGTCAGGGGTGTGGATGAGCACACTGCTGTCCAGTGCCGGGCCCGACCACACAGAGCACCCCAAGGTGGCCCGCCGGGACAGTGCACCAGCCGAGAGCCGCCTGACCAAGAGAGACGTACCCATCCAGCTGCTCAGCAGCACCAACCAGACGCAGCAGCAGCGGCAGCGGCAGGCGGCCGTGCAGCAGCAGATCCCCACAAAGCTGGCCACCTTCACCAAGGGCAGCAGGGACAAAGGCAAGAGCCAGCGCTGGGACAGCTCAGGTGAGCCGGGGCCCCGCGGGAGGGTCGGTAGTGGGTGGACCCTCGCAAACAGAGAACACCAAGGGCACAGACGTGGTGACACCAGGAGGCTGCCTTCCACGTGGGAGGCTTAGTCCAGACGCAGAATCACAAGGACAGGCCCGGGTCTCTTTCCTACCTTGATCCTCAGACCATGGGATCGGGCACAGGGCGTCTTGGCATCCAGAGAGAAGGGCCTGGCAGGATGCTCTACCAGAGCCCTTACTGAGGCCCCAGGAGGAGGTCAAGGGCAAGAAGTTAGGGCAGCCCGGACAGAGGACTGGTGTGGCCTGGGCCTGGCTCGCCTGCCAGCCGTGAAGATGGGCACCGTCTCAGTATTTTCAGTAGGAGTTTGGACAGCAGACACAGTGGCACTGAGGGATGCTGTCTTAATATTTTTGGCCTGGTTTTAGAATGTGAAGACCCTCTGAGTGGCACATTGTTGCCATAGTAACCGTCACTCACACCCTGAGCTGGTCCCAGTGCTGTGTGCACTCCCTGGTGTGTGTCGTTTGCCCCAGAGGGGTGATGGGTGTCCTAGACGAACTGTGAGGGGGAGCACAAAAGAGTGAGACTCTGTCCTGAAGGCCAGGAAACAGAACTAAGTGCCCCCAAGCTTAGAGGGGACTCTCCAGCCTGCCAGGACGCAGGGCCACATAAGTGCTGCTGTGGGGATGAGGCAGAGACTGGACCCGGAGGAGAGGGCTTATGGACAGCGGCATACAGGACGGGCTTACTTGGCTTCGTGGATGATGTTTCATTGGTCAGTTAAAAGGTTTCCAGAGTATAAACTTGAGAAAAGAAGGGTGTTTATCGTGAGGAGCTGTCCAGAGCATGGCCATGGAGACCGCACGGTGAGGCTGCCCCAGTGCCCAGTTACAGGAGCGGGTGACTTCCCAGCCAGCTGCCTGTGCACAGGCCTGGGGGCACCAACCCCTCCCGGCTCTGTGGTCCGCCCTCGCTGAGGATGGGCAGCCAGTGTTTGGAGCAGGCTAAACCCCCACAGGCTGCTCCCCGCTTTCAGCCTCTGCCCCTCCTCCTGTCCCGTTCCAGTGTCTGTACCCCATTTCAATTTCTGCTCTTCTTTCAGCCTCTGACCCCTGTCCAGCTTCTGCAACCCCCTCAGTCTCAACCCACCTTAGCTTCTGCCCCCCTCTTCCAGCTTCTGCTCCCTCCCAGCCTCTACCCCTCCTTCCAGTGTCTGCTGTCCTCTCACCCTCTGCTCTGCTCCCCCATGCAGTCTCTGCCTGCTGACCCCCATCCAGCCTGTCCCCTCTCTGTCTCTGTTCCTCCCGTGAAGCCTCTGTCCTCTGACTCCCCACCAACTTCTGTCACCCTGTCCAGCCTCTGCCCTCAGCCCCGTCAGCTTCTATTCCCCCTTGTAACCTCTGCCCCCGCTTGCAGCCTCTGTCCTCCTCAGCCTCTGCCCCCTCATCCAGCCTCTGCCCCCCTGCAGCCTCTGCCCCCATCAGCCTCTGCCCCCATCAGCCTCTGCCTCCCTGCAGCCTCTGCCCTCTGACCCCCTCATCCAGCCTTTGTCCCCCTGCAGCCTCCTTTGACCTGAAGCAGCAGTTCCTCCTGGGCAAACTCAAGGGGAAGGATGACGGCCTGGGGCGCCCCCACCACCCGCTGAGCCCCATCCTGCTCAGTGGCCAGACCCCAGCACCCTCAGGTGAGTGCAGCCCAACGGGAGGGGCCTCCAGAGCTGGGATTGCTGACAGCCCAGTCCTGCTCCCCTCTCTTCCAGAGCTCGGCCCCCCAGCCCTAAGCACTGCTCCTGCTGACGGCCCTCCTGAGCAAGTCTCCCCCCGGCTGGCTGCGGGTGCATCCTTCCTACTGGGGCCACCGGCTGCCCCACTCCCCGCTGAGGAAGAAACTAGCAAGGAAGAGGTCATCTTCTTCTAGAAGGCTGTGCTCAGGTGCCAGCCAGCACAGCGCTCTGGACGCCACTCTCTGAGTCTGCCCTCTCGTGTTCTGGGGTCTCTGGCCCCTGTGTCTCTCCCCTTCCCACGCAGCCACCCATGACCACTGGCCGCAGGTGCTCTGGTTCTACCGTCTCAGCCATGAGACCTGACATTCTTGACGTTGCCTCGAAGGCTGACCCAGCCCTGCAGCCACACCTGACCATGTGTCCTTGGCGGGGGAAGAGACGATTCTCTGCAGCAGTGCCAACTATGGGGGGTTTTGGGGGCCTCGGTCAGTGCCAGGCCCACTAGGTCTGAGGACAGAAGGCTGGTGGAGCCCCAGGGCTCCCGAGAGGTGGCAGGAGTGTCCCCAGAAAGGCTGGGGACACATTCAGCTGCAGCCAGGCACCCCAAGGCCAGAGTTGGTGACCAGTGACCCCGGGCTGAATAGTGAGGAAGGGCCTGTTACTGCTGGTGCTCTGGAGATGGCTGTGCCCCCAGCAAACACCCAGGCTGTCCCCGGACCCACCAGGAGGGAGCCCAAAGCCTACCAGGTCTCCTCCGCAACAAGAGTCGCCTTCCTGGGCGAAGGCAGCTGCCCGGCCCCACTCTGCTGGTGGTCGCGGGTGGCTTAAAATGCCTGTGGTCAGCTGGGAGGGGTGCATTTCCCGTCATGTCCAGGCCCAAGCTTGGATGTGGGGTGAGGGTGCACTTAATTCTGAACTCCAGGTCTCCCCTGAACCAGGCGTCCCCGTGAGGCTGGGCTGAGGCTGGGATCCCTGAAATGAGATTACTACACTCGAGGGCCTCAGGGGGCGCTGTGGAGCACAGACTTCCCACAATAGGGATGCAGAGAACCTCTCACCGAGGGCCCAGCCTTTCGCCAGCCCAGACCCAGGAGGGGCCAGCAGGCCAGTGGCCATGTGGACCAGCTGCCAGCCAGCCATGCCCGGTCTGGAGAAGGAACCGAAAGCAGTAGTTCCACCCTGAGCACAGCACGTAGTTGGTGCCCCTGGCCTGGCCCCTGGAAATCCACTCTGCCAGGTCCCGTACCGGGAAACACCTGCCCCGTCCGTCTGTGGGTCACTGTCGTCTGTGTTGGCCCTGAGCTGGTCAGAGCACTTTAGAACTGACTTTCCGTTCCTGTCTGCTGTGTAGAGAAACCTCCATTCCTGTCCGCTGTGGTCACGGCCATGTTTGCGGAGACCATGACCAATCTAAGGGCCACTGAGGCCCCGAGGTGGGGCCCACTGACCTCAGCCACACGCACAGCGGCCGCGGGCTCAGCCCCCTTCCCGCCAGGCCCGGCCATCCCTGTAGAGTCTCATTTCATGCATCAGGCCAGTGGTTAGCCAATGTTAGCATTCCCATCGATTCTGTGACCTTGATCTTCATCCACAGCCACTCTGTGACCATGAACTTCATAAGCCGCCGAGGGCTGTGCCGTGAGGGCATCTGCTATAGGGCTGCCCTTGCCCTGGACTGCTGCCTCGGTTCCAGCAATAAATGTTCTAGGAGGAGCTCTGCTGGGCACTCTGTGTTTGTTTTACGATCGACTCCGGCCTGGTTGGCTGGGGGGGTGGTCCCTCTCGGGCAGTCATTAGCTGCACAGAACCCCTCCAGCCCCTGCCACTGTGACAAGACCCTGAGCCCACAACCCATGGAGCCCAGATGGTCCCTGCAATGGCGCTGCCACATCTTGGGGGCATGGGTGGGCATCCAGGGAGGCCAGAACCCCCTTGCTCTGGGCAGCCATCCATCCTAGGCTGTCAATCTGAGATAGGGAGCTGTCACATAGTCCTCTGACCCCCACAAGGTACCCCTTCAGGCCTGTCCTGGGGGGTCCAAGATGTCAGCCTTCCACACAGGGTCACCCCCTCAGCACTACTTCCGGGCGAACCCCAGGCCCACTGCCTGCCATCCCACTGGTGCTGAGTACATCCATGCTCCATGTCTGAGACCTGCCACAACTCTGGGACCCCTAAGGCGAGGCCCACAGTCCCGTCCCCCCCCCCCAGCCTCACGAGGCCAAAACACTGGTCCTGGGTGGGGAGCCACACTGCCAGCGAGCCCGTCTCCCCAGTGACCGCCAGTGCCTGGGACCCTGTGGTAGAGAATTTCTGTTTAATCAAAATAACCAAAGGGGAGTATAACTTGGCTTCTTAGCTTCTTGTTGATGCCACCTAGTTAGTGTGAGGATAACTCCCTGTACCACAGAGTGCCTGCCCAGCCCTGCCCTGTCCTCACGGCCTCCGCTGTCCCCCAGAGACTGCTGAAGCCACCGCCTTGGGCCAACTTGTGGAGTCGCCCTCTTTCGCTGACCCCCCACTGGTCAGTTCTTGGCTCCTAGTTTCTGCCTTGCCTCAAAGTTGGACTGAACCTTGTTTTCGAAATCTACATGCCATTCTTCCACCACAAGCCTGCAGCGAGGACCTTTCTTCGAAATACAGGCTTTCTGTAGTTAAAACAGAGGACACACACCCACACACACCCTGGGCTTGAGGAGGACAGATGGTGGAGACACAGCTACAAGCTGAGGGTTACAAGGATTCTGTTCTTTAATGCCACCCCCTGTGGGACTTGGGTCACAACAACACTGGGGGGCCAAGAGGGCCCCGATCAGGGCCTGTAAGGAGACGCTATCAGAGGAGAATCTGCCGAGAACAGTGCCTGACTGCCCCTTCGCGTGTGCTCAGAGGCTGTACGTCACGTGGGGGAGCCTTGGCCGTCTTTCTCTCACCAAGTTGAGGGCTGACAGTTGATAACTGGGATGTAAAAGAACTCCAAGGTACTGCTGTCATCAGAAATATACACCCGCTAGAGACTGTCAAGGAGAGCCCGTCGTAGCCTAGTGGGTAAGGAGCTGTGCTGCCAACCCAGAGGCCGCCAGTTCAAATCCACCAGCTGCTCCAAGGGACAGAGATGGACAGTCTCCATCTAGGTGATTTACAGCCTCTGCAAACCCATGGGAGGGTCACCTGTGAACTGGTTCCAACTCAACAGCAGTGAGAAGACTTTAAGCTTCCCAGAAGACAGAGATTCTCATCACTGGGCCAATTGGCAGCACCAGGATGGAGAGATTGAGGTGGTTAACAGTTACAGCTTGCTCAGTTCCACAGTCAACACTCTTGGCACCAGCAGTCAGGAAATCAAGACAAATTTCACTGGAAAAATCTGCTGACAGGGGACTTCTCCAGAGTGCTGAAGAGCAACGATGTAAGTCTGGAGACTAAGATACACCTGATCCAGGCCACGGTCTTTGCAATTACTTGCTACACATCAGAGAGCTGGACCGTGACTGAGGCTGACAGGAGAATTGATGGCTTTGAGTTGTGGTGCTCTAAAGAGAGTCTTGGACATACCATGGACCACCAAGAGAACAAGTCTGTCCTGGAGAGGGTGAAACCAAGTTGCTGCTTAAAGGCAAGGATTTTAAAGCTCCATCTCACATACTTCAGGCATGTTGCCAGGAGGGACCAGTCCTTGGAGAGGGACAGTGCAAGAGCGGGCCACCCTGGGTGAGCTGGATTGACTCAGTGACTGGGCTGTGGGGGCAGGTATGTCAGAGACAGTGAAACCGGCCCAGGATAGAGCGGGGTTCAGAGCTGTAGTGCACAGGGTCCCTATGAGGCGCAGGCGGTCAACCGCACATACAGCAACAATAGTAGCCACAAGTGGGCGGAACTGAAAGCCTGTTTTATGTAACTGAGGCAGCATTTCCTTCTCTCCTCCACGGGGTCGCTGTGAGTCACAGCCAATTCAGTGGCATGGAATGACAGTCGTGCTAAAATGCACCACGCCGTTTGTCTGGTGACGGCTGAAAGGTTGCCCGTTCCCTCGAGCCTGGGGTGTACTTCACACTCAGCTCAGGTCGGCCACACTGCACAGTAGTCACCAGTGGCCTTGCGGTCCGTGTGCTGGCCACCACTCCAGGGCTGGGAGAGACGAGGGAGCATGTGGGAGTGGTTGAGGTGTGGGAGTGGTTGAGGTGTGGGATCCTTGAGGAGAGGACCCTCGGAGCTGGAGCCCAGGTCCCTGTTGCTCTGTGGGTGCTGGCAGCCCTGAGCCTGGTTCTGCAGGATCCGGAAAAAAGCTTCCTTGAGGAGCCAGGGGTCGGTCGCATGGTCACCTCCCACAGACCCACCAGCCCCCAGGAGCACCCAGAGGCTCCCCCAGGAAGCAGGATGTGGTTAGGGAACCTCACCTCTGCTTCAGGGCACAAAAAAACCAGTCAGGCCCTCCTGCTACCTCATGTGGCCTGTGTGTTAAGAGTCAAGCTGCTTCACAGGGACTTGGTGACCTGGAGCTTTAAGGGAGCAGGTTGCCAGGCCTGACTTATGCAGCACTCCTGGGCAGGTTTGAACCACCAACCTTTTGGTTACTCATCGAGCACAATTTGTGTCAGCCAAGGGTTCTCAGGGCACAAGGGGAGCAGAGGTGACAGTGTAGGACCCAGTAACGACCCACTGCCATTGGCAGACGACCCCTGTCCGCTTCCCACACTGGATTTTTCTGGGTGGAAACTGCCTGTTTCTGGCAGGACTGCCGGTGGATTCAAACCACGGACCTTTTATTTAGCAGTGCATCGTGCCACCCCATGAGGACTAGAGCCCAGCCCTCTCCCTAATGAGGCACAGCTGGCACCCCCTCTTTCTGAAGGGCCAGAGGGGAAAGAACCTTTGGTGCCTCAAAAGTCATGATGGGCAGTGAGGGGGTGCTGATGCAGACCTGGTCCTGCCACCCCAATGCTGAGCTGCACACCCATCTCCAGTCACTCCCTGAGGCCTCGGCAGGGACCAAGGCAGACACCATGACCCCCTAAATGCCCCCGGGAATCCTGGGGCTCACGGAGAAAGGACGTGGGGTGATGCTCTTGCTCCCAACACCCACCCAGGACACTTGGAGGTTTTCGCCCTCAGTTTGTTCTTCAGCTGCTCCCCCATCTCTGGGTGTGTCCACTGTAGAGTTCACACAGGGACCCTCCCAGTGCAGCCCCTTCACGTCTCCACGTTTGAGGTGAAGCACTGTCATTTTCTGTCCTGTCCACTCTGACATAGCAGCCCCGGGTGGCCACTCCTGTGCCATCTGCAGAGTCCCTGCTGTGGCTCTTGAATCAGCCCATCTCGGAGGGTCTCCCTTGTTTTCACTGCCCCCAGACACACTGCAAACATCACATCCTCTTCCAATTGTTCTTGCCTGATGATGTGTCCAGAATAAGCAGCCAGCCGCCCTCCAGGTGCCCTGGCATATGTGCGTATGCACAGGGGACCGACCCCCTGGCAGGACAGCTGTGGACCTCCTACCCCCACCAGCAGCACCCCCATCCCTGTGCACACCTGAGCCAGTGTCACCCCTCCCCGGGGCTCCTTTATTCCTGTCCATTTTCTGCCCAAGGCCTTGCATGGCCACCAGCCTGTGCAGCCCACAGCCAGCTGCTCCTGTC
Organism: Elephantulus edwardii; assembly: GCF_000299155.1. Classification (NCBI taxonomy): domain Eukaryota; kingdom Metazoa; phylum Chordata; class Mammalia; order Macroscelidea; family Macroscelididae; genus Elephantulus; species Elephantulus edwardii. The sequence goes on along the minus strand of NW_006400188.1, from coordinate 498,052 downwards.
CAGCACAGAGTCCAGGTCCTTCCCCACCCCGGCCCCACCTCAGGCCCGACGACTCCACACTCAGCGTCCTGCGGGATGGTGCCTTCAGTGCAGGCAGAGCAGAGCCCAGGACTGCCGGGCATCATGCGGTCAGCTGCCCGCTCCCGACGTGCTGACCCATGTCACTGTGGACACTTGGCTCTGTCTGTCACTCAGTCAAGCTCATACAAAGCATGAGGTCAGCCTGGGGTCAAGGACCATGTGAGTATGTGATGGCAGCCAGGAACCTGCCAAATACACCCTGTCCTCACCTCACCCACCTGCTCCCTGCACCAGGTCAGGTGCCCCACCACAAGGCCCACTGCAGAATGGTCCTATCAAAAGGGACGAGGTGACCAGCAGAAGACAGGCCGTGAGCATGTCTGAAGCCAGCTGTCTGCACCCAGCCACCTGCTGGCCCAGGCCCACAGGACACCAGCTGCTCTGTACCACCCGAGCCTGGAACCGGCCACACTCCTGCTCAACCCCCCACCCCCGTGCACCCAGGATACTCCCGGCTTCATGGTACAACCCCGCAGGCTGAGAGGGCATCGTCCATGGTCTCAAGGCGGTCCAGCCCCAGCCCGAGAGTATCGGCCTGCTGGTCAGGAAAGGGCGGATCCTGAGAGCAGAACTGCACACCTGAGCCATGCCAGCCCCCCGGGGCTCCTTTATTCCTGCCCATTTTCTGCCCAAGGCCTTGCTTGGCCACCAGCCTGTGCAGCCCACAGCTCCTGTCCCAGGGCAGAGCCCAGGTCCTTCCCCAGGCCCAGGGGACGGCCCCCAGGGCCCACCCAGAGCTTGGGTCACCCCCACGTCCACTGGTTCACCAGGCCTCAGCTCTGACATCAGCACTGGTTACCCCATGTCTGGACCAGCCCCTCACCCTGGTGACAGTGTGGGACAGGCCCTCAGTGGTTCTGGCTCTGTCCTCACTCCTTGGGCTGAGTCGGGGCTGTGGTCCCTGGTGGTCCAGCTTTGTCCGCGCTCCCTGGGCTGGGTCAGGAGCTGTGGTCCAGCTCTGTCCTCGCTCCGCAGGCTGGATCAGGGGTGTGGCCCTTGGTGGTCTGGCTGTGTCCTGGCTCCCTGAGCCACGTCAGGGGCTGGTGGCATCAGCCTGGCTGCCAGAGGCCCTGACAACCTGGTACGTGCTGAGGACAGAGGACACCGTGCCCAGGAGGCCCACCAGCCACGGCGGGAAGCGGCCGGCCCACAGCACCCCCGGCGGCAGCCAGTGCACCGCGTTGGCCAGGTCCGCCAGGTTGCTGAGCAGGGTCAGCAGCTCCGAGCACACCTGTGCCTCCAGGCTCCTCCGTCTGCTCTGGGGCGGCTGCCTGCCGGGACAAGGAGACATGCTGGCATCCCAGGCCACCGGGCAGGGCGGGAGTCCACAAGCCCCCAGGGACCAGAAAGCGGCCAAGGGGCCTTCCCACGGAGTCAGCCCTCACCACTCCCCGAGGAAGCCCCGGGGAACAGGCGGACAGGCAGCAGATCCCCCCTCATCACAATGTGGCAGGGAGGCCCTGCTTGGTGGGACAGTCGGCCTGGTCAGGGTCACAGCCAACCTGAGAGTCTGTGGGAGGGTCAGGAGCCAGCAAACCTGGTGCGAATGACCTGACCTTCCGCAGCCACACCCCTCCCAGCATCAGTGAGACTGGTGGGTCCCTGGGGGTGTGGCTGGAAGGGCTCCACAGGGGCGTCCTCACCAGCCTGGGGGTTCCTGCCAGCCTCAGTCTCCCCACCTGTGCCCCGGGGCTGCTGGGAGAGTACAGTCATCATGCACCATATCCAGGCACAGAGGTGTGGGACCCATATAGGGGTCTCTCCAGGTGGGCAGGGGTGGGGGACACAAGGAAAGGCCTCTGGGGGGCTCCTGAGGAGGGAGTCACTAGACACGTACCCCCTGGGAAAGGCCTTCGCAGGGCTCCGCCGCTGCCGCCACAACTTCAGCAGCATCCGCAGGGACCTGCAAGGTGAGCGGGGCTCAGCCTCCTGTCACTGCAGCCACTGTCCCCTGAGGTCGGCCGAGCCACAGGTGGCTCCTCCCACCCCTCCCGGGGCTGCAGGGTGGGAAAGCCTCGTCACACACCAGGGCCAGGGCAGGAATTCCACAGTCCCTAGAAAAGAATGGGATTGAGAACAAGGCCCCACAAAGCCAGAGAGGAGGGCAGAGAGCACCACGGAAGCCAGGCCCCCACAGCTCAGCTCATGGGGTGGTGGAGCCGCAGAGGAAAAGGACCAGGGACCCAGAGGAGGAGGAAGACTAGACGGAGTGTGGAGAGGAGAATGAATGCTCAAGGGTCAGCCAAGTGCAAAGCCCCCCCGCCCTTCACAGCAAGGACAGATCGTCAGATATGAGCCTGTGATGTGGTGTGTGAAAGCCGTGGGGTTAATTCCTACCCGTGCTGGCCCCCCTGGGGGTCAGTGTGAAAGCCGTGGGGTTAATTTCCACCCGCGCCGGCCCCTGGGGGTCCGTGTGAAAGCCGTGGGGTTAATTTCCACCCGCGACGGCACCCTGGGGGTCAGCCCCACGGGCTTCCAGTGACTTCGCTTTTCAGAAGTGGATCCGGCCTTCCTTCCAAAGTGACTCTGAGGACTTGAACTTCCATACTTGGCGTCAGCTGAGCCTCTAACCATGTGTGACACCCGTTGAAAACAAACTCCCTCCCATGCAGTCAGTGCACCAGGTTCTCCGCAGCTGTAAATCCTGGTGCCCACATCCACGGTTCAGACACCATCTCGCTAGTCTCGCCCTCCTTCACTGCCCCCCACCTTTCCCAGCACGAAGTCGTCTTCCGTGGCCTGGTCCCTCCTGACAACGTGCTGCAAGTATGGGAGACAGAGCTCTGCAGGCCTTGCCTCTGAGCAGCGCCTGGACGTGCTCCCCTCCACACAGTTCTGTTCTCCTGGAGATCCAGGACAGGCAGTGCTGTTCACCCACACGACGCAGGGCCTCAGTTCTTCAGCTCCCATATGTATGCGCATTGTTAGGTGCTTCTGCGTCACCTCCAACTCACAGCAACCCAGTGAGCAGAGGGAACAGGCTCACCCAGCACCACCCCACAGCCCCGCAGTGCCGCAGTCACCTCTGTCAGGCCGGGAACAGGCTCACCTGGCACCACCCCACAGCATCTCCACAACCCTGCTGCGCCCAGTGCCCGCAGGGGCTTCCTCTCTCCTGTTGATCGGTTGCTTCTCCAAGCACGATGCACCTTTCCCCAGGCCAGGCTTCTCCTCTAAGGGCACTGTGGTTGCATTTCCTCCGATTAGTTTGTTCTTCAGGTGGTGCAGTCAGTATTTGCAGTAGTTTTCACCACCACAATGTAGAGGCATCAATTCTTCAGGTGTCTTACTTACTGCGTAACTCATGCATGCATCCTAGGCAACTACAAATAACATGACGTGGGTCAGATGCACCTTACTCTCTATGGTGACATCCTTGCTCTCTGGAAAGGGGTCCTTGGCAGCAGTCATCCAAAAATCAGTCCCAGAAAGCAGCCACATCCTAGTCCCCCAAACCTATGAATGTGGTGCCTGATACGCACCAGGGGCTTTGCAGATGGGACTAAGCCCTTAAAATGTGAGATGATCCTGGGTTCTGGTGGTTCCCAATTCACCCTAGGGTCCTCCTTGTAAGAGGGAATGGAGGGCAGGGTCAGCGGAGGAGAGATGATAAAGGAAACAAGGGCTGGAGGACCATGCCCTGAGGATGCAGGAGGGGCCACCGCAGGCCCATGGAGGCCACAAGCAGGCTTGAGGGGACCACGGCATGCCCAAGGGGACCACGGCATGCCCAAGGGGACCACAGCAGACCCCAGGGGACCACGGCAGGCTCAAAGGGACCACAGCAGACCCCAGGGGACCACGGCAGGCTCAAGGGGACCACGGCAGACCCCAAGGGACCATGGCAGACCCCCCCAGGGGACCATGGCAGGCTGAAGGGGACCATGGCAGGCTCAAGGGGACCACGGCAGGCTGAAGGGGACCATGGCAGGCTCAAGGGGACCACGGCAGACCCCAGGGGACCATGGCAGGCTGAAGGGGACCATGGCAGGCTGAAGGGGACCACGGCAGGCTCAAGGGGACCATGGCAGGCTCAAGGGGACCACGGCAAGTTCAAGGGGACCACGGCAGACCCCAGGGGACCACAGCAGACCCCAGGGGACCATGGCAGGCTGAAGGGGACCACGGCAGGCTCAAGGGGACCGCAGCAGGCTTGTAGGAGAAGAGGCAGAGGCTGGAAGCCCTCAGGTTGGAGACAGCCTTCCCCAGTGGGGCCACTAGCTCCCTCATGGGCCCACCCAGAATGACAGGATTACTCAGAGTCCCCTGCCCAACCACTTACCTGGCGATGCCCAGGAGCAGAGAGAGGCCCCAGAGAGCTGTGCTGAGCGTCCACCAGTGGGCAGCGTCCACATGCAGGATCTTGGCTTCAGCGGCCCAGGCGACATGCTCACAAGGGTAGTAGAGCTGGTCGGCCAGGTTGCCCAGAACAGACACCCAGCGGATGAAGATGTCCTCCTCCTGCAGAGCAGGAACAGGCCTGTTGAGGGCCCTGGTCTAGCCAAGCCACAGTGGCAAGGGCGCTGTCCAGGCCAGGCAAGCAACACCCCAACAAGGCTGAACACGGAGCTCAGAGCAGTGCCCACCCCTGGACATGCTGGTGTTCTCAATCCTGCCTGATTCTGATGACCAGTGGGCGGAGATTGCTATGTCACAATGCGCATCCCCACAGGCCTTAGAAGAGGCTGTGGCACCAGAGATATCACTGCTGATGTCAGATGGATCCTGGCAGAAAGTAAAGAATACCAGGAGAATGTCTACCTATGCTTTATTGACTATGCAAAGGGATTTGTCTGTGTGGATCATAACAAGTTATGATTAACACTGAGAAGAATGGGAATCCCAGAGCACTTGATTGTGCTCATGTGAAACCTATACCTAGACCAAGAGACTGCTGTGCGAACAGAGCAAGGGAACACAGCATCGTTTAAAAGTAAGAAGGGAGAGTGTCAGGATTGTATTCTCTCTCCAGGCCTATTCAGTCTGTGTGCCGAGCAAAGCATTAGAAAAGCTGGATTCTATGAGGAATGTGGCATCAGAATCAGAGGGAGACTCATTAATAACCTGAATTATGCAGATAACACAACTCAGTCTGCTGAAAGAGAGGAGAACTTGAAGCAGAAGACCAACGAATGCAGCCTTTGCTATGAATTGCATCTCAATGTCAAGAAAACAAAAATTCTTACTACTGGGCCAATAGGCAACATCATGATAGAAGAAGAAGATTGAAACTGAAAATCATGAGACATATTGCACTGGAAAAGCCAATGATGTGACGTTTAAACCACCGAGATCGCTGATGCACCTCCACCCTCCAGGTGCCCACACAGAAATGCAGCAAAACACCTGCACCCCCTCACTCTGCTGCCCCTTGGGGGAAAAAAAGCCAATGACGTCACCTACAACCAGGAAAGGATAAAATAGCTGAATGGGACCTTCTAAGAATCAAATCCCTATGTACATCAAAAAAATTCTCCAACAGGGTAAAAAGGGAAGCCACAGACTGGGAAAAAAGCATTTGGTAATGACATGTCTGATAAGGGACTCATATCTAGATTTTGTAAAATACTCAAGCACCACAAAAAGATAAAGGTAAATAACCCAATTGAAAAATGGACACAGGATATGAACAGACACCACCGAAGAAGACATTCAGATGGCCAGCAACCTACCACATGAAGAAATGTTCAAATTCCCTAGCTCTAAGAGAGATGCAAATCAAAACAACTATGAGATATCATCTCGCCCCAGTAAGAATAGCAAAATTTAACAGAACAGCAAACAACAAATGCTGGCGAGGTTGTAGAGAAACTGGAACCCTTATTCACTGTTGGTGGAAGTGTAAAATGGTACAACCACTGTGGAAGGCGGTATGGCATTTTCTCAAAAAGTTGGAAATAAAAATACCATTTGACAAAGCAGTTCTACTACTGGGAATATACCCCAAAGAGACCATAACTGACACCCAAGCAGATACATATGCACATCTATGTTTATTGCTGCATTGTTCCCAATAGCAAAGAGATGGAAACAACCCAAGTGCACACCAACAAATAAATGGATAGAGAAGTTTTGGTATATTCATACAATGGAATACTACGCTGCATTGAAAAACAAGGAATTCATGAAATATTATTCAAAATGAGTGACCCTGGAGGACATTATGCTGAATGAAATAGCTTAGTCACATAAGGACAAATACTGCATAATGCCACTGTTATAAAATAGGACATCGGGGTTGGGGGAAACTAAGAAAAGAGGGGATAAATAACGTACACTGCATTGAAACAGATGAGAAAAAGAACTACATAAAAGGAATATATGATTAGGTATTATTTGTATGACAACTGTCCAGAATAAGAGCTGCATAGTACAGTGAACTGGGGTGGGGGGTGGGGAAATATACACCAATGAAAGATTTTTTTTTTCTCAAAGAGAAAAGTGATCTATGGAGGGGGGGTGGACAGGGAGGGAAATGTGCAACAATGAAAGAACGGAAACCCAAATTCTCTATAAAAAATAAAAACTGGAGAAAAAACATTTTTAAGAGTAATGATGTCAATTTGAGGACTGAGGTGCATCTGATTCAGGCCATGGTCTTTCCAATCACTTGCTATGCATCTGAGAACTAGACAATAAATAAGGATGACAGAAGAACTGATGATTTTGAGCTATGGTGTTGGAGAAAAGTACTCAACATCCCATGGCCTGCCAAAAGAACAAATATGTCTTAGAGAAAGTGCAACCAGAGTGCTCTTTGGAGGCAAGGATGATGAAGCTTTGCCTCACATGCTTTGGGCATGTTGCTAAAAGGGGCTATTCCTTGCAGAGTGACATGATGCTTGGAAAGGTCCAGGGTCGGCAAAGGAGAGGAAGACCCTCAACCAGGTGGGTTGATACAGTGACTGCAACAATGGGCTCTGTGTGTCAGGAAGTGTGAGGATGGCACAGGATAGGGCAGGGTTCAGATAGGTTCTTGGTTCATAGGGTCACTGGCTTGGACTTAACTTGATGGCACTTAACAAGAACAACAAAATCTGTGTCAACTTTGATAGGTAATGATTCTCAGTACAAGTATCCTACATGGTGTAAATCAGGGCATCTATGATATGGTGATCTTATGCAGCAAGATCAAAGACTACAGTCTTCAATATGGATTGCATTGCAATGTCAAGGGAAAAAACTACACACCACTGATCTTGATAGATGGAGAAAAGGTTGAAACTGTCAAGGACTTCATTTTATTTGGCTCTACAATCGAGACCTTTGGGACCAGCAGTCAGGAAATCAGGAGACATAACCCACTGGGCAAGTGTGCAGCCAGGGACCTCTCCAAATTACCAAGAAGCAATAACGTCAGTTTGCAGACTCAACTGTGCCTTATTCATGCCATGTTTTGGTTTTTCAGGTTTTTGGTGGTTTTTTTTTTCAGTCACTTGCTATGCATCTGAAAGCTAGACAATGAATAAGGATGACAGAAGGAGAATGATGCCTCTGAGCTGTGTTGGGAAGCAGTGCTGAATATCCCATGGACGGCCGAAAGGACAGATCTGTCTTGGAGAAGATGTAGCCAGAGTGCTCCTTGGAGGCAAAGATGACAAAGCTTCATCTGTCGTACTCTGGGCATGTTGCTGGGGGAGGTTATTTAGAAAAAGAACATCATGCTTGGAAAAGTGGCAGGACAGCGAAGGACAAGAAGACTCTTACCAAGATAGATGGCCACAGTGACTGCGGCCAAGGCTCTAGTGTGTCAGGAGGAGGAGGCTGGCACAGGATAGGGCGGCACCCAGATCTGTTCACAGGGTCTCCAGGAGGAGTCGTACTCGACTAGGCAGCACCTAACAACACCATGACGTCAGTGAGGCAGGACCAGAGCGTCATGTAATGATGTGGTTGGTCCCCACGATGTGATCCAAGATGTGATCAGCCAATCAGTGTTAAGTGGGATGCAGCTCAATGAAGCCCATCGCAGCCCTGACCTGGAGCATCCCTGGGCTGTGGCCTGTATCATCTTTTTTTTTCATACACAAAAGATAAAATCATTGACAGGAGAAGGGGGACCACACAGAACCAAGAAAGAAGCCCAAGGGTAGAGTGAGTCCTTCGGACCCAGGTCCCTGAGCTGGGAAGTTCCTGGGCCCAGGGCACAGGGGCAGGTCAAGATGCATGGAACTGTTGAGGCAGACATGCACCTTCCTTTAGAACCAACCCAGAGAGAATGCCAGCCCCGAGAGACAACACCCTGAATTTGAACTTCAGCCTTCGGCACTGTGGAGCATACATTTCTGCTTGCTGAAGCCATCGCCTATAATCGATCTGTTGCAGCAGCACTAGATATCTAAGGCAGAGGGCAGGGAGGCAAAGTCCACCTGCGATCCAGCCCACATGGGCCAGGACCTGGGGCAGGCTCCTCCCCTCAGCACTTCGGACTCTGCAGAGCCAGTCGTTCTGGGGGTGGGGCACTGTGCACTGCAGGGTGAGGGGCAGCATCCCTGGCCTGCACCAGCTTGATGCCAGTGGTCCTGTCCTCCAAGTGGTGACAGTAAAGTATCTCCAGACATTGCTGGGGACTCCGAATTCCTTCACAGAGGAGACATATTGATGCCAGGGTGGGGAGGAGCCCCAGGGATGTAGGAGAAGTGCCCAGTCAGACAAGAACCATAGGAGTAAGCCAGGAGGCAGGTCCAGTGAATTCCCGAAGGTTTGCGGAGGCCAGGCCAGAGGCAGGGAGCGTCTGAGCAGGGAGGGGCTCAGAGAGGAGACACCCCCCCCCCCCCGGGAGGACATACCCCCAGGAATAGATGATATACCAATTGAAGTATTTCAGATAACAGATGTTGCCCTGGACGTGCTCACCAAGTTGTGCCAAGAAATCTGGAGAACAACCACTTGGCCAACTGACTGGAAGAGATCTATATTTGTTCCCATTCCAAAGAAGGGTGACGCAACTGAGAGTGGAAACTACAGAACAATATCATTGATTTCACATGCAAGCAAGATTCTACTGAAGATTATCCAAAAACGACTGGAACAGCACATTAGCAGAGAACTACCAGAAGTCCAGGCTGGGTTTAGAAGGGGTCGTGGTACTAGGGATATTTTAACTGATGTTAGATGGATCTTAGCTGAAAGCAGGGAATACCAGAAGAATGTCTACCTGTGTTTCATTGATTATGCAAAGGTGTTTGACTGTGTGGATCATAACAAACTGTGGCTGACTCTGAGAAGAATGGGAATCCCAGAACATTTAATCGTGCTAATGCGAAACCTATACTTGGACCAAGAGGCAGTAGTCAGAACAGAGCAGGGTAACACCGCATGGTTCAAAATTGGGAAGGGTATACGCCAGGGATGTGTCCTGTCTCCATAGCTTTACAACATGTATGCAGAGCAGATTATCCGGGAGGCTGGGCTCTATGAGGAGAAGTGTGGTGTCAGGACTGGTGGAAGATCTATTAACAATCTGCATTATGCAGATGACACAACCCTGCTTGCTGAAACTGAGGAGGACTTCATGCACTTGCTGCAGAGGGTCAAGGACTGCAGCCTTCAGTATGGACTGAGGTTCAATGTCAAGAAGACAAAGATTCTCACCACTGGACCAATTGGTAGCATCAGGATGGATGGCAAAGAGATTGAGATTGTTCACAGCTTCAGTTTGCTCGTCTCCACTACTGGCACCAGCAGTCAGGAAATCAAAAAACGTATTGCGATGGGAAAGTCTGCTGTTAAGGACCTCTCTAAAGTACTCAAGAGCAACGGTGTCTCTCTGGAGACTAAGGTGTGCCTGATACAGGCCATGGTCTTTGCAATCACTTGTTATGCATCAGAGAGTTGGACAATGACTAGGGAGGATAGAAGGAGAATTGATGACTTTGAGCTGTGGTGCTGGAGAAGAGTATTGAATGTACCATGGACTGCCAAGAAAACAGATTCATCCTGGAGAGGATTAAACCAAGCAACTCCTTGGAGGTAAGGATTCTGGGGCTTCGTCTGACATACTTTGGACATGTTGCAAGGAGGGACAGGTCCTTGGAGAGGGACATCATGCTTGGGAGGGTGGAGGGATGGCGCAAGAGGGGAAGACCCTCTATGAGGTGGATTGATTCAGTGACTGGGGTAATCAGGATGGGAGTGTCAGAGGCAGTGCGATTGGCACAGGATAGAGCAGGGTTTAGGGCTGTTGTACATAGGGTCACTATGAGTCGCAAACGACTCGACGGCACATAACAACAACAACAACAGATGGTCCCTGGCTAGTGTGAAGGAATCACAGGTGAGAGTCAGAGGCTCAAAGGACGATGAATGTAGAACAAAGTGGGGAGCGGGAACAAACCCAAAATACAAACTACAACATACACAAAAATGCTAGGCTTGGTGAGCTCTGGTGGCCTAGTGGCAGGAAACTGCACTGCAATCACAGAGGTACTCGGTTCAAATCCACCAGATGCTCTGCTGAAGAAGGAGGAACAATCACCTCCTGTACCTGTCAGATCCAATTTGATGGTATACACACACACACACACACACACATACATACATAAATAAAATTTTAAAAAAAAATGCTAGGCTTACGGGCCTAACAGAAACTGGAAAAGACCTGAGATGATGGCCCTTAGTCACCCTTCATGCCTGGAATAAAGCTCCTTTCCATGGCTCAACTTTCAGCCAAAGAACAGACAGGCCTGAAAGATGGACAGTCACACCAGGGAGCCACTTCATAGCACAACCAAATATATAAGATCAAAAGGGTGGCATGTGCCCAGGGCTAAAGCTCAGAGGGCAGGAGAGGCAGGACAGAGGGAGGGGCCTCAGTGAGAATCCAGGGAGGAAATGTTACATTGTAGGGTGTGCAGTTACACTGGAGCTATTATCAAGAAAGGCAATTTAAAAAAGTGCACTTGAGCAGGAAAGAAATTTGCTCTATAAACATCTACTCACATTACAATTTAAAAGGTGGGAGGTTCTCTACTAGGTGGTTCACCTGCATCAGCATTGCTGTGAGTCAGAAGTAATTCAAAAAATGGTTTGGTTTTTGGCTTATTTGTTCTTGTTGTGGATTGCCTTCGAGTCGAGCACATTTCATCTCGACTCCATGAACAAAAGGCCTGAAGCCCCTCTACAACTATCGACATTTATCAAAGTTCACAGTTTCCAGGGGCATGTTATTTAGGAAGTGGATGTCACTCCTGCTTCCAAACCTGTCATGTTGTTAGGTGGCATTGAGTCGCCTGCGATATAAAGCATTTGTGTAGCTACAAGAAATCTTAAGAAAATACAAGAAAAGTAGGAACCTAACAGACCAGGAAAGGGGAGATTCCCCCCCCCATATACTCTTATTCAAATTATTGAGGCGCACTGATGTCAGTTTGAAGACTAAGGTGCGCCTGATTCAGGCCATTGTCTTTTTACTCACTTGCTATGCTACTGAGACTTGGGACAATGAATAAAGATGACAAAGAAGAATTCATGCCTTTACACTGTGGAGATGGAAAGAGAATACTGACTATCCCATGGACAGCCAAAAAGAACAAACAGCCAGAGTGGAGAAGGTGCAGCCAGAGTGCTCCTTGGAGGCAAGGAGGGTGAAACTTTGTCTCACTTACTTTGGCATGTTGCTAAGAGAGGTTATTTCTTGGAGAAGAACATTATGCTTGGAAAGGTTGAGAGACAGTGAAGGAGAGGAAGACCCACAGCCAGGTGGACTGACACGGTGACTGCAGGAAGGGGCCTGAGTGTGTCTGCGATGACACACTCACAGGACAGGCTTGAGAGCTGTTGTTCATAGGGCCACTATGAGTCCTACTTGACTCAACAGCACCTAACTTAGACTCTTCCGGAATCTTTTGGAGTTGGAATATATTTATTTTAAAAAATTTTTAAAAAACTTTTAAATTAAAATTACAACATCTGATTGTTTCAAAACAGAAATAAAAAGGAACTCTCCATCCAGGGACCCTTCAGGACAAGTTCGTCCAACACTGACTGAAGCCCACACCTCACCTCCCCACAGCCTCAGGGCACCCCATTACCTCTGCACCCCAGCCATACTGCTTCGTGTAGGCCAGCATAGCCAGGTCATCAAAGAGTCGCAGCACGGTCCTGCAGTGGCTGAGCTGGGTGGACACTGTCAACAGGCGAGTCCCCACCTCTGCCCGTGCCGGGCTCTGCTCCACCAGGATCCCGCCAACCAGCTGGCAGCAGTACCCCAGGGTTCGGATCTGCAGCAAACCAGAGACAGGGTGCCATTCCTAACTGGGGCTGGTTCACCCCAGCCTGGCTGCAGGGGATCCAGCACATGGGAGATCAACAGCCCATCAATATAAGGTGACAGTTTAAAAGGGACTGCTGGAGAAACATGGCCTCGGTATCTAAAAGGTAATGTCAAGGCTCTCAGAGCGTTGCTGGCTTATGTCACCAGGGCACAGCCTTTAGAAATAGATGTGACAGAGACAAGAAAAAAAATCCCCCTTTTTCACCTTCTTGCTGCTGTTACGTATGTATCACCAAGTCAGAACCAACTCCGGGCTGACTCTCTAGTGGGTTTTCAGAGGCAGTAAACTGCACGGGACGAGACTCTCCACTTTCTCCTGCAGAGTAGTGGGGGGATTTAAACCAAAAGCCCTGGGGCTGGCAGCGCATTTCCTTGTCACTAAGCCACCAGAGCTCCCTTCCCACCCTGTTGCTATTGTTACCATTGAGTTGGAGCCTACCCATGGCTGACCCTCCAGCATGTTCTCAGAGGCAGTAAATCACATGGGAGGAGACTTCCCAGCACATCCTCCTTTATCCAGCAGGCAGGACTAAGCTGATGGCACATTCCTACCAGGTGGACCCAAGATCAGCAGTTCAAACCCACCAGCCACGCCAAGAGAGAATGAAGAGGCAGTTTCCGCTGGTCACCATGGGTCACCATGATTCAGAATCAACTCCACTGCAGTGGAACGTGGACCAAGGAGTCCCTGAGTGGATCATTAACACACCCAGCTGCCACTTGAGATTTAAGGCCACCCAAAGGCACCACAGAAGAAAAGCCTGGCAATCTACTAAGAATCAGCCATTGAAAACCTTATGGAGCACAAATCATGAGGTCGCCTTGGGTTGGACTCAACCCCATGGTAACTGTTCTTTTAGTTGGACTAAAAGAGGGCTGAAAAGCAAGTGGCCTGGCCTCAACCCAGTCAACAAGTTTGCAAGAACCATGTTATGAGATACAACCTATTCAGTAGGTGACATGTAACATTGTAAACTGGGTTAGGCCATTAATTATTTCATCAGTTTTTTTCCAAAATTACTTTTTCCTCTTGCTCTATGAGGGTGGTCTAGTGGTAAGAAGCTGTGATGTAACCCCAAAGGCACATGGTTCAAATCTACCAGCTGCACCAGGGGTGAAAGATGGACCATCTCCTTTCATGTGATTTCCTGCCTCTGAAAACCCACCGAAGGGTCAGCTACGGGCATTCTGATTTGTTCTATGTATTATTTTTATTTGCCATTCATTTCCAGCCCCACTGTACTTGCAGAACACTGCAATTTAAATAACCAACTTTGGGACGAGGGGTTATTGAAAAAGGAGACACAATCACTGCGAGTTTGGCTGGGGCAGCAATGCCCAGGCAGGGTGCTCCCTGGTACAACTTCAATGTCTTCCTCTAGGGGACTGGTCAGGACAATCTGAGCCCAGCCCCAGGCCCAGCTGTGACAGCTGAGTCCCCAACCAAAGGGGATTTGGCTGGGATTGAAACGTCCAGCTGATGGGGACCCTAGCCAAATCCTTTGAGATTATCTGGGACAATCATGAGGACGTGACGGATAAATATTTCCAGCCAGGCCGGGTTGGCCTGGAGGCTCCAAGTAGCCAATGACAGGGGATATAGTTAGGACCTGTGGCCTAGTGGTAAGAAATTGCACTGCCAATGCAAAGGCCAGCGATTCGAATCCACCAGCTGCTCTGTGGGAGAAGGCTGGGCAATCACCTACGCTCTTTACTGCCTCTGAAAAAGCCCGCTGGAAAGTCGGCTTCGGGTCGGTTCCGACTCGGTGGTACACAACAACCACCAACCTCTAGGGAATCACGGCTGGCCTCACCAACCACAGGGGCGTGGCTTTCATTCCTGGTTCCCGGCTTGGCTCAAACCACCTAATAAATGCCCAACTAGAAGGGATCTGGCCGGGGGATCCCTGGGGCATATCTCAGTGTGAGATTGTCTGGGGCAAGCCAAGGACCAAGGATCCTAAATGTCAGTGCTGGGGGCGAGGTTCATAAAAAGGAATTTCCGGCTGGGTTAGCTGGGAAGACCCACACGCCCAACGCTAGGGGCCGAGGTTCGAGCCCCGCCGGCCCAGGACGGCGACACGGACGGCCGCTGAACGACCCTGCCCCGCTCGGGGGCCCCAGTTGCCCCGTCTCGGACCGAGAACAGAACTCTATGGCCTCCGGCCCCGCTTCATGGCGACTTCCGCCACGCAGGTCGCAGGTCTCCACCGAGCGGGACAGACCGCGGGTCCGGGGCCGCCTCCCGCCGGCCCGAGAGCATCCGGACCCAGCCTCACCAGGCGGTCCCGACCCCGGTACGACTCCAGCGCCGACGCCAGGCCGCTCAGCGACGCCATGGCAACTCTGCCGTGACGTCGTGCGACGTCAGCACGGCGCGCCGGGGGGGGCGGGCCACGTCGCGGGGGCGCTCGGGCGGTGCGCGCTCTGCGCATGCGCGGCCGGCCTGCGTCCAGCCCCGAGGTCTGTCAGCCGCCAGAGGCACCGCCTGGGGGATCGTTGACCTGGTTTCGGGGACCCGCGCGGTGACTCGTCTTTCCAAACCACCTACGCCAACACACGCCGCGCGAGGGCTCCCAGCTTCGTTGGCGAGGGTCTAGGAGGGATTCTGCTATCTTATGCTGTCCGCATTATCTTTTTTTTAGCTTCAAATTTATTTAACAAATATAGCTATAATATAAATGATAATAAAATTTCAAATATACAATATATTACAGAGTACACATTATTTTCCAAAGAGATTCTGGAGAGCCACGCAAATTGTACTGTTATAATAGAAACAGGATGATTTTTTTTTTTTTCATTTTTACTTTTTCCTGGAATTGGTGACAGAGGCCTTTCCACCTGCCTTGGTAATGCGTCTGTGTGTCTCTCACCCAGCTCCTAACAAAGCGTGTACTTTGCTATGAAGCTTCCCTCAACTTTTTTCATGAAAGGAGTTGAGGTCTACCATCCCTAGCACAGGTCCTGGCTCGCTCGCTCTCTCCATTTGTCCACATTTTCAACAAGGTCAAACTTGAAGTTATGTGTGCCCTTGTCGTGCGTGGTACCGGTACTGGGACGACGCCATGCGAAAACACAGCCTCTCGTCCTCGTTCAAGCACCCATTCTGCCGGGAGGCTTGGGTCAGCCACGGGGGTCCCCCTTCCTTACCAGAGGGTGTAAAGCTAGATTATGGAAGAGCGCTAAAGACCATTCCGATCATTTTGAGGAGCGCGAATACCTTATCAAGAACATCTCTGGCAACGAAAATGGTTGATTAGGCCGTGGACAGAGTCCCGTTCCCCACCTCACCCTGTGATCCTCTGTGCGAGGACCTCAATACACCCCAAACACAGGGCCTCCCTGATACCATGTGGTCCCACAGATGTCTAGACTGTCCATTTCCCCTGAGCATCCCACAGGTCCATCAAAGTCATCAAATCTCAGACTGACCTCAGCACCTTCCCTCAGAGCATTTCCTCTCCCAATTCCCTATCACAGGGGAAGCCCCATTGTCCACTCAGTTACCCAGACACGGACCTCAAGAGAAGCTCACCACTTCCTGCTCCTTTCACACCCACTGTTATTCTGCCTGCCTTAGCTTTTGATGGTTCCTGACTGTTAGTCTGGGCAAAGAGGGCCAAAGAGAAGAATGAAGAATTCAGAACTCAAATGCTGATGGCCTTGCCTGCTGCAGATAAGACGGCAAATGGCCTTGCCTGGCTGGCTAAGCTAGCAGGTGGCTCCTAAATCAGAATGGAATGTTCCTCCCTAAAGACTCTCTTTATAAAAATCCTCCCCAGTAAGTTCACAGTGTGACTTCCCATTCTGCCTCTCCAGGATGAGGAACTCACCCGGGAGCTCCCCTTTCCCCCCTTTAATAAAGCTGCATTAAGCTTTCTCTCTTTCTCTCTGATTTTTTCTTTAAGTTCACTACCTAACCTAACCTAACCTAACACTGACAACCCTTGTCATTCCTTGGCTTGTGGTTGCATTCTTCCAGTCTCTGCATCTGTCACCACATGGCTGTCCTTTGTGTATCTTTGCCTGCATGACCTTATTATTTAGAAGACAAGTCATTCGCTTTGGGGCCCACCCTAACCAGCCAATATGACTTCATTTTATTATTTTTTTTTCCTTCCCCTCTGCTTTAGTTCTCTTACCATTTGGCTCTGTTTTCTCTACTTGGGACAGAGATGTACGTCCGGTGGGGCATGCTTGGGCCCCTATGACTTCATTTTAATATGTTGTTGTTGTTATGTGCCGTCGAGTCTCCTGTGACTCATAGCGACCCTATGTACAACAGCCCTAAACTCCGCTCTGTCCTGTGCCAATCGCACTGTCTCTGACACTCCCATCCCAATTATCCCA
>NW_006400188.1:475856-480449 GCF_000299155.1 Elephantulus edwardii | reverse complement strand
AGCCATAGTTTGTTATGATCTACACAGTCAAATGCCTTTGCATAGTCAATGAAACACAGATAGACATTCCTCTGGTATTCCTTGCTTTCAGCCAATATATATTTTAATATTGCTAAGCTAAAAGGTTTTCTAAACGGTTTTTGAAGGCCTGTTATTTGAGAAGTGGATAGCCAATCTGTCTTTCTAGTCTGCCTTAATTTAGAATCTCTGCTTCAGTACAGAATCTGACAGGTATGCACTGTTCCCAAAAGAACTAATGACAGAGAAGGAAACATAAACAGAGCTAAGATGAGACCAGCAACATGCAAAGACACTTCCCCATTAAAAAACTGACATAAATTTGGCAATTCTGTGTTGCTCTTCCACACCTCCCTACCACTCCCACCATCACCCTGTGAGGACTCTAACTGACACTTAATATGGATTGCATCTCAACATCAAGAAAACAAAGATCCTCAGCACTGGGCCGATAGGTCGTATCATGATCAATGGAGAAAGATTGAGGTTTTTGGTGGTTTTATCTTGCTTGGATCCACAATCAACATTGTTGACACCAGCAGTCAGAAAATCAACAGGCAAGTTGCCTTGGGGAAATCTGCAGTCAAGGACCTCTCCAGGGTGCTAAAGAGCAACTGTGTCAGTCTAGAGACTAAGGTGAGCCTGCTACAGGTCACGGTCTTCTCAATTGCTTGCTATGCATCCGAGAGCTGGCCAATGACAAAGGATAACAGAAGAAAAATCAATGCCTTTGAGTTGTGGTGCTGCAGTAGAATATTGATCATATGCACACACATGTTTATCGCAGCTTTGTTCACAATAGCAAAGAGTTGGAAGCAACCTAAGGGCCCATCAACAAACGAATGGATAGAGAAGCTGTGGTATATCCACACAATGGAATACTATGCAGCATTGAAAAACAAGGAACTCATGCAATATTATTCAAAGTGGGTGACCCTGGAGGACATTATGCTGAGTGAAATATCTCAGTCACAAAGGGACAAATACTGCATGGTGCCACTGTTGTAGAATGGGTCTGACATCAGGGTTGGGGTATGACAGAAAAAACTGGATAAAATATGTAAATTGTATTGAAACAGATGAGGTAAAGAACAGATTAAAGGTGATATATGATTGAGTATTATAGCTAGCACAGGAGTCCAGAATTAAGGTTGCATAGAAAAGTGTACTCAGGGTGGGGGTGGGGGGAGAGATGGGGGAATTGTATACTAATGAAGGAATTTTTCTTTTCTTTTTCTTTTCGGAGAGGGGAGCGAACTGGTGGGGAGGGGTGGGCAAAGAGAAAAGTGCAGCAATGAATGAATGGAAATCCAAAACCTCTGTAAATGTCTATTAAAATTAATAAAAAGGGGGGAAGAATACAGTCTTGTTTGATTTGATGGTACACACACAAAAAATAATAAAATTTAAAAACAAAAAAAAGAATATTGATCATAATAAGGACTGCTAAGAGAACAAATTATTCTGCCTTGGAGAGGGTGAAAACAGGTTGGTCCTTGGAGGCAAGGATTTTGAGGCTTTGTCTCATATACATTGGGCATGTTGCCAGGAGGGACCAACCTTCGAAGGAGACATTATGCTTGGAAGGGTAGAGGGTCAGCGCAGAAAAGGAAGTCGTCGGATGAGATGGATCGACACAGTGACCATGACAATGCTGGCAGGTGTGTCTGAGACAGTAAGACTGGCTCAGGATACAGTAAGGTTCAAAGCCATTGTTCTTGGGGAAGCTCGGAGTCATCAGCTCAGTGGCACACAACACCAAGATAGCTGCAAGAGGGAGTTCCGGTGGCTTAGTGGTAAGGAATTGTGCTGCCAACCAAAAGGTGCACAGTTCAAATCCAGCAGCAGCTCTGTAGGAAGAAGATGGGGAATCTCCTCCTATGTGATTTACTGCTTCTGACAACCAGCTGGAGGGTAAGCTATGCATCAGTTCCAGCTAGACAGCACACAACAACATAGCTACAAAGACCCAATTCCCAAATAAAATTACATTTGGAGGTTTCAGGTGAACATGAATTTGAGGAGACCTTATTTAAGCCAGCACACTTCCCCGTGTCCCATCTGTCACTATTCCTTTCTTCCCACTCCACATTCCTTTCCTCAGGCAGCCCCTACTCTCACCCGCAGAAACCTCCATGGAGCCCTGGTCCCCATCTTCCTGAATGTCTTCTTCCTACAGTGTCCCGAGAGGCTCTTGTTCTTTCTTCCCTCCCATCTTCTTTTGTGATTAAAGGCAATCATTTTCTTGAACAGAATGTTTCATAACCAAACCAAATCCTAAGTCCACTGCCATCAAATTTATTCTGACTCATGGTAACCCGTCTTTGGATTTCCAAGGCTAGAAAGCTTTATGGGAAGGGAATTCCTCGTCTTTCTTCCATCAAATGCCTGGTGAATCTAAACTACCTGGTGGGTTTGAACTGCTGACCTTTTAACTAGTAGCTCGACATGTAATATGCTTTACTAGTCATTGTGTAAGCCTCCATTGATCTCCAGCTACCATAACAGTGGACACACAATCTTGCAAATAATCAACAGCTGTGGGACTGATAGAAGAGAACGCTTTCCACACTGTGTAAGACAGTGGTGGGGGAAACTAGGAAGGTACTACGAGAGATGGTGGTGGAGAGAGGATGAAGAGACTGTGGTAAAGTATAACCAGAGGAACGCTGGAGATAAAGCCACAGTTAAAGGTTCTGCTTGTTGGATGATTGAAGGAAAAGCTGACTTGTAACTATTCTGAGATAAAATTTGCTGGATGGCTGGGGAAACCAGAAGTGCATTTGTGCTGCTGAACTGAACCTGGACCTTCACGAATTGAAGAATTGTGTGTTGCTGTGAGTCTGACTGGGGACTGCTGGACTAAACCTGAACATGCATTTTGTGATATTCTTTGCTTCCCCTTCTCCCCAGCGAAATAAACCTCACAATGGTGAGGGAAGTTGCAACAAACATTGGACTCAAATATTTATAGAAATAGGTGCATGCAGGCGCATGTGGGGTGGCATGTCTCACCATGTAGCTATTTGCTTGGCATTATGGGTGGTATTCATGAGGACAGTTCCCCTTTATGAAGCAGGTAGAAGTCAAACTCAGGCCTTCCTCGTTGCCACGGCTCCTTTTACATATGCTATACTACCAGACCTTCTGTCCCATGCCAATATTTGAGAATGACATTTTTTTAATTTTTTTATTTTATTTTTTATGTGTGTACCATCAGTTTGGATCTGACTGGTACAGGAGGATATTGTCCCTCCTTCTTCAGCAGAGCATCTGGTGGATTTGAACCGTGCAAGTCTGGGATTTCAGTGCAGCTTCTTGCCACTAAGCCACCAAGAGCTCGCCGAGAATGACATTTTTTAAGGTTTTGTTTGTGTTGCCAAATTAACAACAGCCACCAGAAAATGCTTTTGAGTCAATTCTGCTTTACAGCAACTCTATATGTTACTTAGTACAACTGCTTAGCTAGGTTTTCTTGGCTGTAATATGTACAGAAGCAGATCACAAGTCCTTTCTTCTGTGTCACTGGTGTGTGGGTTTGAACCACTAACCTCTTTATTAGCTGTTGTTGTTGTTGCTGTTAGGTGCCATCTAGCGGGCCACAACTCATAGCAACAAGAAATTGAAGCCTTGCTCCGTCCTGTGCTGTTTTCACACCCTTTACAACGCTAAAGCCCATTGTTGTAATCACTGTCTCACAGAGGGTCTTCCTGCCTTTTCCTGATGCTCCGTTTTTCCTAGCATGATATCTTTTTCCAAGGACTGGTCCCTCCTGATAACACGCCCAAAGTAGGGGAGAGGCAGTTTCACCATCCTGGCTTCTAAGAAGCACTCTTGGGGAACTCTCGTGGCCTAGTGGCAAGAAGCTGTACTGCAATCCCAAAAGTATACGGTTCGGATCCACGAGATGCTCTGCCAGAAAGGGAGGGACAATTTCCTCCTGTACCAGTCAGATCTGATTTGACGGTAAATGCACACAAAAAAATAATAATTAAAAAAAAAGAAGCACTCTGGTTGCACTTCCTCCAACATGCTTTTCTTTTGGCAGTCTGTGAGGGAATTCAACACCCTTTGCCAACACCACCATTGAGAAGCTGTAGTTTGTCTAGCAGAAGTGCACAAACCATGCACCCCTCAGGCACTTGCCAAATTCAGGGAGGTGTCATCAGGATACTTGCCTTCCTGCCTGGACTCAGCCAAGCAGAAGCTAGTCACGGCTCATCATTTAATGACAATCCTGTTGATTCTTGGCATTTCATCAGCTCAAGGGTCAGGTCTGATGGCCTAGTGGTAAGAAACTTCACTGCAACCCCAAAGGCATGTGGTTCGAATCCACCAGTTGCTCCACGGGAGAAGGATTGACAACCCCCTCCTGTGGATTTACTGTCTCTGAAAACCCACTGAAGAGTCAGCCATGAGTCAGCTCTGACTCAACAGCACACAACAATAACAATGGTAAATCTTGTTTTCAAATGTTCAATTGGTGCATCTAAATTCCAAAATCAATCTCCATAATAGTCTATGTGTTTCCTACTGCCAAAGGGGCCCTTTAGAGTAGTGAGAGAAGATCTTCAC
>NW_006400188.1:464320-474105 GCF_000299155.1 Elephantulus edwardii | reverse complement strand
GTCCCCCCACCGACCAAACTGTGCAGCTCTCTCTGCAACTGCATCCTGGGCCATCCTCATCCTTCTGCCCCCAACCCTCACCTCCTTGTACCCCCAATATGTTTTTCCCAATTAAAAAAAATCATTTTATAGTTGAAAACATAATATAAAAAAATTAAACAATTCTTAACATGTACAAGTCAGTGACTTAGATTACACTTTTCAAGTTGTGCACCCATTCTCACCCTCCATCTTCGTTATCTAGTTCTGCTGCAACAGAAATATCCCAACAGGGCAGAGACCCCCTTCCACTGCTGAGAAGTTGGCTGTTGTTGTTGTGTACTGTCAAGTGGGAACCAATCCATAGCTGACCCTCCAGCGGGTTTCTAGAGGCAGTAAATTACATGGTAGGATATTGCCTATCTTTTTCCCATGGAGCAGCTGGTGGATTTGAACCGCTTACCTTTGCATTGCCAGCACAATTTAGGGAGCTGGCTTTAAGAGAAAGCTTTCACTGTCAGTTGTGGAGGAAGGTCCTCGTCTGCTCTGAGCTCTCCTCGACATCTTCTCGTGTCTTTGGGTGTTTCCCCATCTCAGTTAGCAGCTCACTTACTTAATTTCTTTTCTATCTCAAGAGAGGACTAAAAATGCATCCTACATGCACTGTGTCATGAAACAACAGAGTCATTCACAACGAGATTATAACCACAGCATAAGATTTTTATTTAAAACATATTTTGGAGGAAATAATTTTATTAGGTTAATGCCTCTTTTTAAAAATTTTTTAAATTTAATTTTATTATTATTTGTGTGTGTACCGTCAAATTGGATCTGACTGGTACTGGAGGAGGTTGTCCCTCCTTCTCCAGCAGAGCATCTGGTGGATTTCCAACTGCCTATCTCTGCAGTGCAGCTTCTTGCCACTAGGCCACCAGAGCTCCCAAGTTAATGCCTCTTAACCTAGGTTAACCCTTGTTGTTATATTCCATCAAGTCACTTGCGACTTATAGTGGCCATGTGTACAACAGCTCTGAACCCTGCTCTCTTGTGGGCCAATTTCATTGTCTCCAAGACACCTACCCCCGTTTCCCCAGTTATTGAGTCAATCCATCTCATCCAGGGTCTCTCCCACGATGTCTTTCATCCTTCCAAGCATGATGTCCTTCTCCAAGGACTGACTCTGGATGAAGTTAACCCTGCTGCTGCTGCTGCTGCTGCTGCTGCTGCTGTTGTTGTTGTTGTTTTGTTGATTGTCTTTGAGTCCAGCCCGATTCATAATGACCCTCTGAACAAAAGACCTGAAGTCCCTCTACAACTATTAACATTTATCAAAGTTCATAGAGTTTCCAAAGGCATGTTGTTTAGGAAGTGGATGGTACTCGTGCTTCCAAAAAGATCCATATTTGTTCCAATTCCCATGAAAAGTGATCCAACAGAATATGTAAGTTATTGAATAATATCACTAATATCCAAAAGCAACTGAAACAGCACATCAACAGAGAACTTCCTGCAGTGCAGGCTGGGTTTAGAAGAGACTGTGGTACTAAGGATATTATAGCTAATGTTACATGGATCTTGGCTGAAAGCAGAGAATGCCAGAGGAATGTCTGTCTGTGTTTCATTGACTACGAAAAAGCATTTGTCTGTGTGGATCACAACAAACTGTGGCTGACTCTGAGAAGCATGGGAACCCCAGAAAACTTGATTGTGCTTATGTGAAATTTATACTTGTAGCAGGAGGCAGTCATCAGAATAGAGCAAGGAAACACTGCATGATTCAATATTGGGAAGGATGTATGCCAGGAATGTGTCCTATATCCATACCTTTTTAATCTATATGCAGAACAGATTATCTGGGAAGCTGGGTTCTATGAGGAGAATTGGAGGAAGACTCAAAAATCTGTGTTATACAGATGATACAATTCTGCTTGCTGAAGCTGAGGAGAACCTGAAACGTTAATTGCAGAAGGTCAAGGAATGCAGCCTTCAATATGGATTGAAGCTCAACAACAGGAAAACAAAGATTCTCACCACTAGGCCAATTGGCAGCATCATGATAGATTGTAAAGAGATCGAGACTATTAACAGCTTTAGTTTGCTTGGCTCCACAATCAACACTCTTGGTACCAGCAGCCAGGAAATTAAGACCATTTGCATTGGGAAAGTCTGCTGTCAAAGACCTCTCCTAAGTACTGAAGAGCAACAATGTCAGTCTGGATACCAAGGTGCACTTGATCCAGGCCATAGTCTGCAATTACGTGCTATGCATCAGAAATCTGGACAGTGACTTGGGATGATAGAAGAATTGAGGCCTTTGAGCTATGGTGCTGGAGAAGAGTGTTGACTATACCATAGATTGCTAAAAGAACAAAGAGGTTCATCCTAGAGAGGGTGAGACCAGGCTGATCCTTGGAAGCAAGGATTCTGAAGCTTCATCTGACATACTTTGGACATGTTGCAAGGAGGGACCAGTCCCTGGAGAGGGATGTAATGCTTGGGAGGGTGGAGGGATAGCACAAGAGAGGAAGGCCCTCAGTGAGATTGCTTGATTCAGTGACTGGGGTAATGGGGGTAGGTCTGTCAGAGACAATAAGATTGGCACAGGATAGAGCAGGGTTTAGGGCTATTGTATTTAGGATCTCTTTGAGTCGCAGGCGACTCTACAGCACATAACAACAACATCATTCATATCACATGCAAGCAAAACACTGCTAAAGATCATTCAAAAACAGCTAGAACAGAACATAGACAGAGGGCTACCAGAAGTTAAAGCTGGATTTAGAAGAGGCCATGGCACCAGGGATACTATTGCTGATTTTAGAAGGATCCTGGCTAAATGCAGAGAATACCAGAAGAATGTCTACCTGGGTTTTATTGACTATGCCAAGACCTTTGACTATGTGGTTCATGACAAAATTACGGCTACCATTGAGAAGAATGGGAATCCCA
The DNA here is from genome assembly GCF_000299155.1 of Elephantulus edwardii. Lineage (NCBI taxonomy): Eukaryota > Metazoa > Chordata > Mammalia > Macroscelidea > Macroscelididae > Elephantulus > Elephantulus edwardii. The sequence goes on along the minus strand of NW_006400188.1, from coordinate 471,177 downwards.
GAATACTTAACTGTGTTGTGAAACTTATACCTAGACCAGGAGGGTATTGTTCAAACAGAGCAAAGGCACACTATATAGTTTAAAATTAAGACATAAATACACCAGGGTTGTATCTTCTCTCCATACCTATTTGGTCTGTGTGCTGAGCAAATTAATTTAGAAGTTAGATTATGAAGAAAAATGTAGCATCAGAATCAAAGGAAGAAGATTCATCAATAACCTGCGTTATGCAAATGGCACAACCTAGCTTGCTGAAATTGAGGACTTGAAACACTTGTTGCAGAAGATCAAGGAATGCAGCCTTTGGTACGGATTCCATCTCCATGTCAAGAAAACAAAGATTCTTACATTGGACTGATAGACAACATCATGATGGAGGGAGAAGAGATTGTACCTGTCAACAACTTCATCTTAGTTGGACCTACAGTTAACACCCTTGGTACCAGTAGTCAGGAAATAAGGAGACACATTGCACTGGGAAAATCTGCAGTTAGGGACCTTTCCAAATTATTGAGGAGTAGTGAGGTCAGTTTGAGAACTAAGGTGCATCTGATTCAGGTCATGGTCTTTCCAGTCACTTGCTATGCATCTGAAGCCGGATAGTGAATAAGGATGACATTAGAAGAATTGATGTCTCTGATCTGTGATGCTGGAAAGAGCACTGAACATCCCACGGATGGCCAAGAGAACAAACAGAATCGTGCAGCCAGAGTGCTCTTTGGAGGCAAGGATGATGAGGCATCACCTCACATACTTTGGGCATGTTGTCGGGAGGGGCTATTCCTTGGAGAAGGACACGATGCTGGGAAGGGTGGAAGGTTGGCAAAGAAGAGGAAGACTCTTGACCAGGTGGATTGACATAGTGACTGCCGCAATGGGCTTTAGTGTGTCAGGAAGTGTGATGATGGCACAGGATAGGACAGGGTTCAGATCTGTGGTTCAAAGGGACGCTACGAGTCATACTCAACTCACAGCACCTAACAACAACAGCACTAACCAAAAGGTCAGCAACTTGAACCCACCAGATGTGGAAGTCTGTTCCCATGAAGATTCAAAGCCTTGGAAATCTCATGGCAGTTCTGGTCTGCACAGGGCAAGGTTTGGATCTTGAACCTGTTCATAGATCACACAGGACAACATCCAACAACAACAAACAGGGTCACTATGAGTCAGAATTGAATAGAAGGCAATGTGATTGGGGGGGGATAATAAACAAAACCTGTACCATTTTTATTTTCTTCACAAGTACATTGTTGTTGTTGCTTGATGCCATCCAGTCGAGTACGGCTCATAGCCACCCTGTGATCAACAGATCTGAACCCTGTCCTATCCTGTGCCATCCTCACCATCTCTGACACACTTGAGCTCATTGCTACAATCACCGTATCAAGCCACCTCATTGAGGGTCTTTCGCCGACCCTCCAAGCCTGATGTCCCTCTCCAAGGAATAATCCGTCCTGACAACATGCCCAAAGTATGTAAGACAGAGCTTTGTAACGTTTGCCTCCAAGGAGCACTCTGGCTGTACCTTCTTCAAGACATATCTGCTTGTTCTTTCGGCAGGCCATGGGATATTCATTCAGTGCTCTCTCCTTCACCAACTCAAAGGCATCAGTTATTCTCTGTCTCACTGGCCAGCTCTGAGAGGCATAAAAGTGATTGAAAATACCATGGCCTGAATCATACACACCTTAGTCTTCCAACTGACATCATTGCTCCTCAGTAATCTAGAGAAGTCCCTGGCTGCACTTTCCCAGTGCACTACATCTCCTGCTCTCCTCACTGCTGGTACCAAGGGTGTTGACTGTCGACCCATGAAAGATGAAATCATAGACTGATTCAATCTTTTCTTCATCTATCATGATGTTGTTTATCAGTCCAATGGTGAGAATTTTTGTCTTCTTGATGTTGAGATGTAATTCATATTGAAGGCTGTAGTCCTTGATCTTCTGCAGCAAGTACCTCAGGTCCTTTTCACTATCAGCAAGCAAGGGTGTGTCATCAGCATAAAGCAGGTTGTTGGTGATAAATCTTCTTCCAATTCTGATCCCACATTTCTTCTTCGTAGAGTCCAGTTCCTTGAATGATTTGAGAATCAGGGTACAGACTGAATAGGTATACAGATAGGATGTCTGACACACACTTCTCCCAATTTTAAATTGTGCAATGTTCAGGTGGTTTAATGAGTAAAAAACTGGACTGCCAACCCCAAGGCAAGCAGTTCTAATCCACCAGCTTCTCCAAGGGAGAAAGATGGGCAATCACTTCTCTTGTGATTTACAGCCTCCGAAAAAGTGCTGAAGGGTCAGCTATGAATTGCTCCCAACTCCACAACACATAACAAGATGCATTTCACAAGTATAGTTCAGTGAAAACATATCCCTAGAGACTCTCACCCCCACATGTGACATGGCTCTCTTTTCCAGACCACTGGCAGCTCTGTAACTCTCCAGGTCTTGAGCCCAGAGGTCTATGTGGCTCCCACAGCCACGGCACTTTCTGCAACAGAGAAATCTGAGCCAAGTCCAAGACCTGCAGGACCCTCACTCTAACTGACCACCTTCAGGGCTGGCCTGCCCTGGTTTTGAGGCAGTGCTATCCCAGGAGACCTTGCAACAGCACAATGCACTTCTCTGTGTCCCCACTGAGAGCAGCCACTGTGTACCAGGCTGTGTGGGGACCCAGGTGCAGAGCGGAGAGCCTGGGAGCCCCGCCCTGCTCCCACATCTGCCATACCATCTGGTCTGACCTTTGTGAGAGGGACAAGGGCTGGTGTGATCCCCCCAGCCGGCCTCGGTGTTGCTGAGAGCCAGCCTGTCGCTAACTGCTGGGTCATGGTGTTCTCCTTTTAAACGTAAGCTACAGAATGCCAGCATCAGACACTGACTGTGATGGACCACTCCGTCACTGCAGTGTGGGCACAACAAAACAAGGACATTGTCCAAACCTCAAAACACCTCGTCCTCCTCCTCTCCAGGCTAACACCGGTGAGTGCTGCTCGCTAACATCACAGCCACAGTCTGGCTTCGCTCCTGACTTCCTGGTAAAATTAAGATGCTCAGTTGCGGACTAACACTCCCCTGAACCTCGTAGCCAGGAGCCTCTGCGTGGCACAAATGGTTAAGTGCTTGACTACAAATCAAAACGCTGGCAGTTCGAAACCACCTCAGAAGTTCTAGTGATCCATGGAAACACTGTGGCACACAGTCCTGCTCTGACACACATGTGGTTGTTGTTCGGTGCCGTCTGATCCACTACAACTCACAGAGACCCTATGAATCTGTACCCTGTCCTGCCCTGTGTCAACATCATCCCTGATATACTTCAGTCTTTTGTTAGAGTCACTGTGTCGGCTCACCTTGTTAAGGGTCCTCCTTTCTTTCTCTGACCCTCCACCTTTCCAAGTGTGATGTCTTTCTCTAAGGACTGGCCTCTCTTAACGACATGCTCAAAGCATGTGAGATGAAGTTTCACCATTCCTGCCTCTAAAGAGCATCCTGGTGGCACTTTCCTTATTTATTTTTGAGAGAGAGAGGGTTGGGGAAGGGGAGAAGGGAGAGGGGAGAGGAGAGAAAGGAGGGGGAGAGGAGAGAGGGGGAAGGGAGGGGTAAGGGGAAAGGAGAGGAGAGGAGAGGAGAGGAGAGGAGAGGAGAGGAGAGGAGAGGGAGAGAGAGAACAATTGAATAGGATCCGACTGGTATAGGAGGAGATTGTCCCTCCTTCCACAGCAGAGCATCTGGTGGATTTGAACCATGCGCCTTCAGGATTGCAGTATTTTGTTCTTTTGGCTGTTCGTGGCATGTCCAGCACTATTCTCCAACACCACAACTCACAGGCATTGACTCTTCTTCTGTCATCTTTATTCATAGTCCAACTTTCAGATGTATCGCATGTACTTGAAAAGCCTGTGATTTGAATCATAAGTGGGGATTGACTCCACAACAACCAGCTTTACACAGCGTTCTCAGAGCGTCCAGGATCCACCTTCTGGATCTTTTGTAATCATCAGGCAAGGTGGACTGGTGATGGTGGTGGTGGTGGTGGTGGTGGTGTGTGCCATGAGTGGGCAGAAACTCAGAGGTGACTTCCCAGAGGGGTTTCAGAGACTTTAAATCTCAGGGAGGAAAGGCCAATCTTTCTCCCAAGGAGTAGCTGATGGATTTGAATCACCAGCCTTTGGGTTGGCAGCACGACTCCTTTTTCACTAGGCCACCAGAGCCCCCTCAAAGGGGATTGTCATTGTTGTTAGATGCTGTCCAGTCAAGTAAGACTCACAGAAACCCTCGGAACAACAGACCTGAACCCTGTCCTATCCTGTGCCATCCTCACATTTCTTGACACACACAGCAGTCAGTGTGTCAATCCACCTTGCTGAGGGACTTCCTCTCTTTTTCTGGTCCTCTACCCTTTCAAGCATCATGTCCCTCTCCAAGGAAGAGCCGCTCCAACCAACATACCCAAAGTATGTGAGGCAAAGCCTCATCATCCTTACTGCCAAAGACCACTCCGGCTGCACCCTCTCCAAGATATCTTTGTTCTTTTGGTCGTCCATCAGGGACCTCTCCAGAGTACTGAAGAGCTGTGGCCCCATTCCCAGGCTCCCTTCCTGGTTAATGCACTCCCACCACTCACTGATTTCTGGGGGACTGCATGGCCTTGGGATGCTGAACAGGTTTCAGTGGGGCCTCCAAACCAAGATGGACTAGGGAGAAAAGCCTGGTCATTGACCCCCAAACGTCAGCCACTGACACTCCATCAGTCATGATGGTCTACCCAACTGCCCACAGGTGACATGGGACAAGACAGTGTTCTAGTCCACTGTACATGGAGGTGTCAGGAGTTGGGGCTGAAGTCACAGCAGCAAACAACCCCACTCTCCAACTGAGACTCCCCAGGGTTCCAACTTGCTGTGTTCTCACCCTCGAGCTAACAAGCCATAAGCTGGAGTTTGTCCCGGGTGATCGTTGGCTGGAGGGCACTGATACCTGTAAAGAGTGCCTTGGGATGGCATTAAGGGGTACAGTGGCTCAAGGAGGCCAGCTCTTGCATTTAGCGTGGGTCAGGCAACCGAGAAGCAGGAGCAGGACAACAACCAGACGTAGTAACAACAGACACCCGCCGCCTGTGTCATCAAAGCCTTCCCGTGGCTTTCTGAAAGCGCTGCCATTCTCAGTTCCATTTTTCAGAGGGCAGACTGAGGATCCAACAAGACTGGAAGGGAACAGACTCTGTGAGCCTGAAGAGGGTCCCACACTTGGCTTCCCATCAGCTCACTTCTGTTGGCTCTTATGTGACCTCTGCTGGAGCGAGTAGTCTTAGAGGTCTGGGATCCTGGTGTGGAACCACCTTGGTTCCCAACAGCCATAAAACCCTCTGCTTCGCACTGAAGATCATAGAAAACAGACCACCTCAGTCAGGAAGCCCCCTTGAGAATCTCCTTTACCAAAAGCCTGGAACTGCTAGCCTTGTTCTTCCATATCTCAGCTATCTCCACATCCATAGAGAAATGTGTTCTGTGTCAAGACAAAATCAAGTCATTTGCAAGAAGGGGCCCCCGTGCTTTTAGGAGCCAAGATTCAGGGTCAGCTGCTCTGGTCTCCTTCTTGATGTTCTTTCCTCCTGGTACTAGAGTTGCTAGGTGACAGCATTCTTTGGGTAAACCCTTAGGGTCATAATGGAAAGCAGTCTTGGACAGAACACCTGAGTGTCGTCTGGGAGTCCAGGCACAGAGAGAGTACGAAGGGCCCACAACACTACCGAGAGCATTTCCCAGGACTCTTAACTCCTCAAACCACCTCTTGAGGTAGGTGTGCTGTCCTTGGAGCTCATGGAAGCCAAGTGACTTATTCCCAGGGTACCTGGAATCTGACTCTGCTAGGGCTGCCATCAGTAAGGGCCACAAACTGTGTGGGGTTTAAAAAACTAGACATTGGACCAAGGGTTGGCTTTGTACATTGAAGAACACGGACTGTGGAATTTGTGGCTTTGGCTAGACTGAAATTATGGCAGGTCCAGAAAGTGACGCTCCACTCAATTCCAATCCACTGGTATTAAAAAAACACTTTAACCCTTATATTTATGTTTATGTATATATGTGTATATATTTATATTTATATTTATATGCACCTTATCAAGCCTGGAAGCAGGAACGGCATCCACTTATGAAATGGTTTGCCTCCAAAAACTGTATGTACGAACAGTGCTCAGGCCTTTCATTAATAGGGTCGCTATGAGTCATCTACGACTCGATGGCACCTAACAACAACATGCATGCTATACATTATACCGGTAGAATGAGTTGTGTACTAGCCACGGATGGGGGTATTGCTTTGCTTGTCCTACACTTCAAGTTAAAGTCTAAAAAAAACTCCAGCTGTGAAATCAACATAAATGTGCACCTTATCAGCTAATTTGTCATACCTAGAACAGCTAATGTCAACTCATCATATGATGCTTAATTTGTACAATAAATTATGAACCTGGAAAAAAATTAAAAATAACATGGTTTGAATCCACCAGATACTCTGCTGGGGAAGGAAGGGCAATCTCCTCCTGTACCAGTCAGATCCGATTTGACGGTTGTTGTGGTTATGTGCCATCAAGTCGCTTGAGACTCATAGTGACCCTATGTACAAGAGCTCTACACGCCATTCTATCCTGTGCCAACCTCGCCATCTCAAACGCACTCATTCCCACCACTCCACTCACAGAATCGATCCATCCCATCAAAGGTCTTCCTCTTCTTCACTGCCCCTCCACCCTGCCAAACATGATGTCCCTCTCCAAGGACCAGTCCCTCCTTGCAACATGCCCAAAGTATGTCAGATGAAGCTTCAGAATCCTTGACTCTAAGGAGC